>NW_010112577.1:58582-66764 GCF_000699245.1 Pterocles gutturalis | reverse complement strand
GACTTCGCCCCTCTGATACACCCCCCCCCCCCCCCCAATCCCGCTGAGCTCCTACAACCTCCTTTTCAATATTTACTTTTACTTTGTAGTATTGTTCATGATCAGGTAAAAGCCCCCAACTCTTCTGCTGCCCAGTAGATCTGTGTCTCAGCCGTATTCAGCTTCCCCTGGGTCCTGGAAGACTGCTTGTTTGCGTTGTTCAGGAATCTTAAGATCATGCAAAATTTTTGTATCACGCATGTACGATTTCCTTTGGGATATAAATTCCAAAAAAAAAAAAAAGGCATATTTTTCCACGTCAACTTTTTGGCTTGTGTTTTCTGAGGATTTTTTTTTTTTTTTTCATTTGTGTAGGCAATTTACACAGAGTACAATCTTCTTAGTAAAGCTCTTAGGAAAGCTTTAATTCAGAAGATGATTTAGCCTGATGTTTCTAAAGCTGTTACAACATTTCTGGGCTATGCTATAAAACTTCTCAGTGTAGTGAAAAGCTCTAATACATTGAATGTGATGAGAGAGCAACATACAAACTTGCCCCCCTTTTCTCTTGGCCCTGTGACATATCATTTTGGTTTCCTTACTATTCAGAAGAGGGGAGAAAAGAAAATATTTTACATGGAGGTAGGCTGTTGTAAACTTAAAGTAAAAAATAAAGTCCATTAGTAGTTGGTAGGTGGTATGTTGTGCCTGAGACAGTCTCCTAGAAAGTAATCATGGAGGATGTTATATAATGCTTGAAGTAATTTCTCTTAAAAATAATAGTTTGTTAAGAGGAAGAAAAGGGGGTGGGGGAAGAATAGTCTCTTCAAATTGATATGCCTGCACAGATGTCTCCCTGAGTGATTCTCTGAGCACAAAAAGGTCCTTTTTTCAGGGAAGGAGCATGGCGCTGTGTGGTGCGGGCTGGCTCAGGTGCTGCAGATTGTGATGCTCACCTGCTGCAGCTGCTCTAATTGTGGCTTAAGAGGCTGCATCTGTGTCTGTCCCCATCCTTCCTTGCCTCCAGACCTCAGCATTGTGAGGTTACGGGGACCGTAGGTGTAACGCTATAGTGTTGAAATCAATGGCAGTTGTATTACTAACTCAAGTAACCTTGTCTTCAGTCAAAAATACTTCTTCCCTTTCCATTTTCCTTCCCAGAAGGCTATTCTTAGAACCAATAAGATGCTGCATGTGCAAATGTGTGTACACCTTAGCCACTTCACACGTGTGTAGGTATACTTGTGCAGGTATACACACATGCACATGGGCTTCTCTTATATTTAGTTCTGGCTTCAGGCAGCTGTTTGAAAATGTAGATTCACATAATAATGTACCAAACATATAAAACCAGTGTTCTAGACTGCCACCCTTAGCATATATTTACCAAAATGCAAAATAATAAGCATTTTAGACGTTTTACTGCTTTCACTTCTGATCCTATTACCACTGGGCGGTTTGTTTGGCCTGTTTGCTTCTCTGATTAGTTTCAACTCTCCCAAAACCTGCAAATTCACATGGTATGACAGCTTTTAAAAAATTATAAGACACTATCAGTGTTCATGGTATCCTCTGTTTTTCTACTCTTCATGCTGTTTGGACATACTCATAGATATGTTTAGCCCTTTTACATTTACCTCCCCAGCTCTATTTTTATTCAGATATTTATTCACAGCTGCATATAAATACACTTTAATTTGTACCTATTTGTAGTAACTGACTTTCATTATTAATGAAAGTCATTGTGAGAATTCATTTATGGTTCTGACTGCAAAGAATCTTATAGTGACAGCTTCATATGACTGCAGCAATGAAGTGATTAACTGGCTGACTGAAACCAAGCCAATGGCCAGGGCATTAACTCTTAATATTTCAGGAATTATTTACACTTCTGTATTCACACTTCTGCAATTCTATAACTTTCTGATTTATAGGATTCTGTTCTTGTTGTATTATAAGCTTTAGTTATCCTACTAATGTATTTTTATGTTAAATGGCTAATTTTGGAGAAATTAGGATGCTTTTCAGATTCAAAAACTGAATGTGTGTTCTAATTTGTTCCCAGAGCTATGAAATAACTGTGGGCTAGAGTGGAAAAGCATTATGGGTGTAGGCATACAAATGAGCTTGCCAAGTGTCTATGTATCATAAAATGTCTTAAATCTATGGACATAAAAGTAGGATGAAGACACAGCCATTAAAAAGGCAGTCATTTTTGAGTGTCACGTAATTTAGATACTTTAAGTTATTGAAGTGTCATGGGTTTATTGCACCTAATTTATTAATACAATCATTTGGGATTCACTTATGTCTCTTGCTGTGCCCCAAAATAGAGGCTAAACATCTGTTTAAAATGTGCAGACTCTGCCTCAGCAGTAAAAGCCTAAAATGTTTCTAAAAATATGGAGACATGAAAAATAACAGCTTTACTGTAGTCCTTGCAGGTGGCCATGTTCCTGTTTGTTTATATTTATATATTAAAGTAGGGCAGAGAGATCCAATAAAGACCAAGTGAGTTTGGTTCTCATTTAGTTTTTCTTTTGTCACATTATGTGACATCTGTATGGGGAAAATAACCTGTTGCTTTAGCCTCTATCCAGGACCAAAAAAAACCACAAAACCTCCTGACAAATACCTTGTTACTGCTTTCACAATTTGAAAAATAAAAAAGAAAAAAAGTCTGTAATTTATTTTTAAGCCTTTCACGTGCTGAGTTGGCTTTTCTTAGTTTGCAGGTCCTGTTATGTAATAACCTGTTGCTTTAGCCTCTATCCAGGACCAAAAAAAACCACAAAACCTCCTGACAAATACCTTGTTACTGCTTTCACAATTTGAAAAATAAAAAAGAAAAAAGAGTTTGTAATTTATTTTTAAGCCTTTCATGTGCTGAATTGGCTTTTCTTAGTTTGCAGGTTCTGTTATGTTTCTTTCCTACCGTGGAGCACTTTTGATGTGTTTAAGCAGCTCACAAAACAGTACTAAGGTGTAGTATGAATTCAAAGGGGCACTGCAGAGAGCTGGAGACAAAAGAATCCACTTGATTGTAATACATGCAGGGTTTTGACAAAACAGCTTGTGTGACACCTAAGACAATTATACACATGAAGAGTTTTTACTTTTAGGTTCTTAAAAAAAAAAAATTCTCACCTTTTGTTATCTTTTTTTCCCCTAATCAGGACAGAATTTTACCCTAAGGCAGTTAGGAGTTTGTGAACCAGCAACTCGTCGAGGACTGGCATTTTGTGCGGAAATGGGGCTCCCCCACAGAGGTTACTCTATCAGTGCAGGGTCAGATGCTGATACTGAAAATGAAGGAGTGATGTCTCCAGAGCATGCCATGAGACTTTGGGGCAGGGGGGTCAAATCAGGGCGCAGCTCCTGTCTGTCGAGCCGTTCCAACTCAGCCCTCACTCTGACTGATACCGAACATGAAAACAAGTCCGACAGTGAAAATGGTAAGTTCTTACGCATATGCCCATATATAAATCAATGTTTTATTTGCTGTTTTGGTTGACAGTCAATAATTTTAAATCATTAAAAGAATGGCCTTGAATTATTTACCTATCCTGTTTTTTTTTCCTCCTCCTCCTCCCATAAAAGTCAATATTCAGTATCAGTCCTAACTAATGCAGGCTTTGGGTATGATGTTTTAGCTGTAATTTTGAAAGAATTTAATCACAAAAAAGATTAGCTCTGTTTTATCTCAGGCCATTTCACCTGTTACCCTTTGGGGAACAGCTAAGTAAGTGGTGATAAAGTTGATCCCCAAGACCAGCTTGTAATCAAAGGTTTCATTGTAAACTCTTCTTCAAGACATTTTGAAGAAGTTGCAGAATCTTAGAATGGATGAATGAACACAAAGAATAGCTTATTAACAGGGCTCATGTGATTGGAAAACAAAATTGATGGTGCTTTAAACTTCCTAGTTGATGAGAGCGATTGGAATTATGGTGAAGAGGGACATGTGGCCTTTGATGTGCCTGGGGCATGGGATTACTGTGCAATTAAATTCTGGGAAAAAAAAAAATCTAAACAGCAGCTTTGTAGGATGTGGGGTATGACCACTGTGTGTTAAGGCTTAGTGTTTAAATGAAAAGAGGTTAATACAATTGACTGAATAATTTTTAAAGCTTTTCAAAATTTTTTTACCTCTGCTTGAGGTTATGAACAGAACCTAGTGTGGTGTTAAATGCTAAATGCAGAAACCATAGAAAATATTTTATCTTCTTTTTATTTGCAGGAGATTTTCAGCTTTAATAGAATTAAAATGATTGTTCTATTAATTTCATGACTTTCTACATGACATTCAAAAGAGGAATAAAGAAAAATGAGGAAAAATGAAAACCAGTAATGGCTATTGCCTGCATGTCTACATGTCATTTTATTAATTTATTAAACCTGTCTGCTCAGCTGTACAAAAGTCAGATCAATTTTATTTCTATCCTCAGGCAATAGCTGTAACACATTGTGGGGAAACAGCCATGTAGGTGTGTATATATGGTAATCCTGTTAAAAAAAATGCACTTTCATTTTAAACTACAAGCAATAGTGTTTAGTCCTTCCTATTTATTATTTTAACTTCATTTTGAGAAGACAAAACCAAAGCTATATTTTGGTCTTATTCATACTTGTTGCCTTTCCTCTGGTGGCTGGTTCTAACTGAAGGTGCCTGTGAAAGATGGCTGTCCCAGCTGGGATCCACCTTTTTGTGTTGGACTTAATGCTGCGTGTGGTACCTGCGGACACAGCTTTCAGTGTTTGCAAGTGTCTTGGACCCTGCTTGGAAAACTTGTTTTGAGTCAGAGACAAGTTTTGAAAGAGCAGGACAGGAGTACTTGACTACCTTCTTTTGGCCGTGGAGTTTCAGTTGGATGACTCTTGATATTTCAGCTACAAAGCAATCTAGAATAAATTGTTGAGCAGTCCTGTGATTTTTCCTTTTGAAAGGTGTATGCTGAAACAGATTATCTTGAGTCTTTTTAAAACCCTGTGTTAATGATCTTGAAAGTACACGTTTATATATACACACAGACACACACTATTTCCTTAGAGAGTGATATCTTCACATTACCAAATAGGTGACTGCTTCAGAAGTAAAATAGGTTTGGTGTACTTTTTTTATAAACTTTATATTAACAGTTTTTGAAAAAGCAAAATGCCTCATTACTATCTGTAAAAACTTCCACTATGAGCTTAGAGTTTTATTTTGGTTTGGTTTTTTTTCATATGTGAGGTGAATATGTTAGAAGACATTATTCTGCACTGGCTAAAATTATGCAAGGAATGTCTGATGTTTGATACAACTTCAAAGAAGAGTTTAGTCACTAAAAAGGATTACAGTTGATTTATTTATTGATAGGGAGACCATCGGTCCAACTTAAGAAGTTACTAGGGCTGCCGTGAGGCTAATGAAATTTTGATGGCTTGAGAGTTCCCTAGGGTTGTGATACATATATAACATGGACCATGTCATGGGTCACCATTTCAGTGGAGATGTTACAGAAGTGGTGAAAAGCTTAGTCTTTGATATTTTTCTCTAAATTTTTTTTCCACTGAACATTTGGCTGAGAAACTGCTTTGTACGTGTAGTTGGTACTCAGTATGTCAAACGCTCACAGTAGAATAGAAAATATAATTTAAAGCCAAGCAAGCCTTATTGTCCTGGCAGGCACAGGTGCTCTAATCAAAGGACCAAATTGCAGGTGCGAGTTTTGTTAATTTATGGCCTGGAGTTAGTATCTGTGTGAGTATATTGTTAAAATCTGACAAATCTCATAAGGCCTTGAAACCAAAGTTAAAGTTACAAGTCCTCTGTACTGTGTCCCCCTTTGCTATGTGTGGAAGCTTCCTGATTGAATTTTGATGGAACTGTTTTACAGGTAAATGCATTTCTATGCAGCATGTTTACCTCTAAGGCAGATAAGGAGGCATGGGTTATGATGAGCAAAACCCAACACCAGATCATACTTTCCTCACCTAAAGGCCTCAGTTCTTGAGCAATCCTACTGTTCACCTAGTAAAACTGTTCACTGTTTAAGTAGTCCATTACCATAAGCAGACCTTATTGGACTTAATTGGACTATTCACTGTGATAACTATGACTTATCCTACAGGTTTATGAACTCAGGATTAACCATTTGTTGAATGTACTTGGGGTTTTCTTTCTCACCAGTTAGGCAAGCAGGGACTTTTAGCATCGAAAAAAATATTTCCCTTCCTTGTAACTGTTGAGTGTATTTGCTCTTCTGAAATAATTGCAGATTGCATATCCCTCAGGAAGGCAAAACTCAAGGTTCTGTTGCATAACTACAGTGGATATAGGGAATAAGTGGAAATAGTTTGTTGAAGATATTATTTGTTGAGGTCTCAATATTGTTTTTCTAAGATCCTACAAAAGCAACCTAAATTTGTGAATACTGTCAGGATTACAAGTTTCATTAAACAAATAACGTAGAATCATAGAAACATTGCACATTATTATGTTGCAAAATTTTAGATACTAAAGTATTATGTACTAATAATATACTATAAATGCCAGCAGATTTATTATTTCTTTTTTTTTTAGAAAACATCAGAACTGTTTATCAAACATAGGGTTTATAGATGTATTCTGACATCAGAGTTTTAGGTTACTGATCATTAAATCATTCTGAAGAGAAATAATTTTCTTTGAGCTTGTTTAAGTTCCATATATGACTCTTGGCATCATATTCTGAGAGATTTGTTATGTCAGCCTCCCTGAAGGAGGACCGGCATCTGTTAATCTGGGCAACCTACCAGTGTCACATGCAGGATGGTATGTCAGTTGGAGCACAGTAAACATGTGTATGTTTCTTCAGGCTTTCTTCTCCATTCCCATTCCAAGTTATTTCATAAATGCTGCATCAAGAAATTTGTTAGTAATTGTTCTAGGAGCTGTGTCTTTGAAATACAAAGCAGCCCATCTTTTACATGCTTGCCAGTAAGTTGATGTTGTTAAGCTGTTCTGAGGTTACTAAAGCTTGTGTTTTAAACTTGGTAAATATTCCAGCAGAGTGTGTGCTAGAAGTTGTATTTAGGCTTCAAATGGCCCTTTTGCTTAAAGGGTAAATAAATTTTTAAGGTATCTTAGAATCCACTTATTTATTTAAATTATTTTTAAATCCAATAGGCTGCAATCCCTGACTTCCTGAGACATCAGAGAGATAATAAGGAAAACATGTAAGTTAATTGAGCAAGTTATTCCTAAAGTCCAGCTCCTTATGGAGTTATTTATTTGTTTAGTTAGCTAGTTATTGTAAAGTTATATAACCAGTTTTGTACACACTTTTTGTGTCGGCCTGAAACCTAGGCTGTGGCAGTGATTGCGACTGGAAAGTCACTTATTTGAGATTTAGGCAAGCCCGTGTCACCTTTATCCCTTCAGAACCAGTATTGAAAGAGTTGGTCACTCTGGATAGATGCGTGCCACATAGTTGACCCTGCCCACAGCCACAAAGACTATCTGGGTATACAGAAAATAGTTCTGATGGCACTAGAATGTGGTGTTTTATTTTCTTATTTAGTGAAAGTTTTGCACTGATGGGAGTTTCGTAGAAGATCAGAGGAGATCAGAATGTAGCCAAATAAGAAGAAGAAAGGGAGAGAGGAATATGGGATCATGGCCTCAGGCAGTCATTCTGAATTGGATAGATAAATTATTTGAAACTTGGACCCATTTTTCACAGATAGAGAAAAGTAGATATCGCTGGTAGAATGTTCATTGCTGAGGATTTCTGGAACGAGAAAATACCAGTTTATAAGCTCCGTGGGCACCTGCGTGCTTCCTCTCCAACTTCAGGTGGTTTCGAAGATAGCATTCTTGTGAACCTAATACTCTCTTGTCCTTCCAGAATGGTGAATTTACTGACATTCAGATCTTTGAAAACCAAGAAATACATTGGTAAGATACTTGTCAAGACATTTAAAATACATTCTCTCTAACCCAGTACATCTATAACATATACTTGAACTCTGTATTTGTAAATAATGCACATCTTTCAGGAAGTAGTGTTACATGTTTTCACCTGTTAGCATCCTTCTTTATGATAAAACAAAATTTAACTTAGATGAATAGGAGCTGCTTGGTACCTGCTAGCCAGATGCTGAGCCTACTGATCAAAACAAGCCACATAGCTCATGAGCTAATATTCATCTTACTGCCATACCACTATTTACAGCTTCT
>NW_010112577.1:19140-58572 GCF_000699245.1 Pterocles gutturalis | reverse complement strand
TTCCGTCTAGCAATTATCTACCCCTCATTAAGCATACCAGTATCTCTTAAATCCTGCTTTGCTGCTAAGAAATTTAATGACCAGGAAATCAGTCTGGTTTATTGTTGACAAAAGTCAGCTCTGAAATAATATTTAATATCTGAACAGGCATACAAATTTTCCTTTAGTTACAGATGCATGGAACAGAGATCTGTACACAAAAGTAGTCATCCCTTGTTTTCTGTAATATTATCCCAAGTTTTCTGTAGTTATGCCAATTTTCAGATTCCTGTTACATTATGATTGTAGTTCTGTGGATATATTTCAATAAATCTTCCTAGCATTCACTGTTAATGTAATGGAAAATCATGTTGACAATTCCTTTGGCTAGTGGTAGCCAAAGAGGGAACAGCTGGGCTTATCTTTTTCCAGTAACTTTTTGGGATCTCCTGGATTTCAGAGGCTTGAGTGTCACTGAACTTGCTGTTGAGGAAAGCTATGAGATCTCAAAGGGCCATCTTAATGATGCTTTCATTATGGGAGTCTGGTACAGAACATCAGGCCGGAGGATGAAGCTCTTTGGAAACACTTAACCAAATCTTGTGATGCACAGGAACTGTAGGCTTAACAGCAGCTGACAGCAAGCAATAAAATTAGCATTGGGGACTGCAAAGAAAAAAACAAAATCAAGAAAAAAATTTAAGATAATTTACTCTTGGCTGTTAAGCTTATAAATCCTTCTAATGTTAAGTAGCAGTCAAAGAGGTGTTTAAAGACCAAATGTCGTAGCTCAGAATTTCTCCAGAGATCTGAATTTCAAGAAATACCAAGCTGAAAATGTAAGGAAGGTAAAATTTCTGAGGAGGAGCTTACAAAGATGCAATTGGTGAGGTTCCAGGCATACAAATAAAATTGAGACATAATCAGAAAAAAAGTGAAGAGTGTACAGAAACATGAATGCTAAGAAAAGGGAAAAGAGGGAGTTGATTTATTACTTAACAGTGAAACTGGTTGTTTTTGTTTCAGCATTTTCTATGTGAGTAACTGATCACAGAGCTAACATTTATACTTTTAAATAAAGGATTAGAGGTTACTTAGGTAAATAAAATTTATCCTGCATGTATAGAGTGTCTACAGGCTCTGGGCTTTTTATGATTCATGTCTGAGAAATCATTGAGGATGGATATGGTTCTGGAAGGCAAAATCAAACAAACAGGACAACTTCAGAAAGGGCAAAGAGAGGAGGAGGAATCTGCCTAATCAGTTAGACAGGAAACATCCTAGAAAAAAAAAAAAACAAACAACCCAAAGTTTATGCTTTATAACAACAAGCATGTGTTTGTAGTAAATGAGTCTTGTCAGCTATATTGATTTCCTTCTGTAATAGAGTAAGCCACTAAGATAAGGAAGAAGGAGCAGATGCTAACAGTAACTGGTATTTTGATATTAGTAAGGCTCCTGACACTGCCTCATGCCTGTCATGCTTATAAATGGAGACACAGGGTCTAGGTTCATTATTGTAAGATAAATGTACAACTTATTGGAAAAATCCGTAAAGAATGATTATCAGTATTTCATGAACTGACAAGTTCAATCAAATAATACTCCACATGGTGTGTCAAGATTTTCTTAATGACTTGGATAATGCAAATAGAATGTTGTAACCTGGAAAGAATCACAGATGCTTTGTAGGACAGGATGAAAGCTGAACAAATAACTCCACATGAAAAAATGCAGTTCAGTAAATACAAGTGCAAAAAGCTACATTTAAGTGAGAATAATCAAATTTCCCAAATTAGAGAAAGAAAAGTGGCTGAATCAGTCCTTTAGAAAATCATTTAATAATTCAGCTTAGAAAGGACCTTTTGAGGTCATGTGGTTTAACCATCTGCTTAGAGGTGGACTAACATTAATTTAGATGAGGTTGCTCAAGGCCTTGTTCAGTTGAATTCTGAAAATTTACAAGAAGAGAGATTCCACATTGTCTCTGGGCAACTGCTCCTGTGCTTAATCAGCTTAATTGTGATTTTTTTTTTTCACTTTTATATCTAATCAGAGTTTCCCTTGCTGCAATTGTGACCACTGCCTTTGAGTAGTGGAAGACCAGAGTTAGATTTTCACCTTTTGCCTTTTCCAGACTCCCTCAGCTTCTCCTTGAGTTGTATGCTTCAGCACTCCAGTCATCATGGTTGGTCTCCACTGAATTTATTCCAGTATGTTGTACCAGTACTGGTGAGCCCCAAACTGAATATTGTGTTCTAGATGTGGTCTTCAAATGCTGAATAAAAGGGACTAATCACTTCCCAGGGTATGCTGGCTCCATTCTTCTGAATGCAACCCAGTATATGGTTAGGCCTTATTGTTGAAGGGGCACACTGCTGAACTTGCTGTCCATGTTGACTCCCCACGTCCTTTACTACAAAGCTGCTTTCCTGTGGGCTCCCAGCGAGGACTATTAGATGAGGTTATTCTGCCTTGGGAATTAATGAGGTTTTTTTCAGCAAATTCTTGCAGCCTGTTGAGATCCCTCGGAAAGGCAATCCTACCCTGCAGGATATTGATCACTCTCACCAGCTTGATGTCATCCACAAACTTGTTGAGGGCACATTCAATACTATTCATTCTCAATACATTAGCTGTAGTACAGACACAAAACAGTATTAGCCCTTGAGGAATGTTGGCCAACAGTTCATACAACCAGTTTTCCACAAACCCCACTTTGTAGCTCACCCATCTAGTCCACCTCTCTCCAGCTTGGCTGCCAGGATACCATGGGGAGACCATGTTGAAAGCCTTGCTAAAGTCAAGGAAAACAACATCCGCTGCTCTCCCTTTGTCTGCTGAGACAATTATCTGTTCATAGAAAGCAATCAGGTTGCTTGGGTGTGATTTGCCCTTGGTAAATACATGCTGCTGTTCTCACTTTCTTTTCCTGGAGCCCTGCCCAGGTATATGAAGGATAACTTCAGCAGTATTTCTTCTGTGATCTTCCCTGGGTGACTGAGGTGAGGCTGCCTGCCTCTACTTCCCCCCATTTTCCTTGTCCTTCTTGCAGAAAACGTGACCTTTATCTTCTAAAAAGTCATCAGGAACCTTCCTCCATTGCCATGACCTGTCAAGGAATCACAAGCACTGCCAGTGCTTGTGGATGCCTCCTGTCTAGTCCCCTGGACTTGTGTACGCCCACCTTGTGTGCCTAACAGCTTGATCTTCTTCTGTAGGGCTTCTCAACTGTGGTTGAGATTTGGTTTCCCTATGCTTTGTATGTTTCTGTATTCCTCCCGGGTAGCCATCAGCTGGAGGTCACAGTGGTTATTTGTCAATGGTGTTCTCTGTGGTATGTGAGGGTTTCTTCTACAACCTTACAACGTGTCTTTTGTATACAGTGCTGCTGAGATAATCTTACTATTCACTTGGCAAGGCTAAGACAGAAATACTGTGTCTCTGTGACTGGTTTTGGCACTACATTTTGAGCAAAATGCCAGCCAACTGGAGACCTAGAGAAAGGTTAGCAAGAATGATCAGAAGTTTTAAACACATGACACTAGAAGAGATTGGGAGAATTCAGACTGTTGTGCCTAGCATATTCTGTCTAGATATTGCTGCTGTTATAAATGCCACATAGAGCAAATAGGACAAAAGCAGGTGATGCGAATAACAAAAAGTAGAAGTTAGCTCAGACAGTGGTGTTTCAGGGATAACTCAGTGAAAGACATTGCTTGGGACCATGCACATATTTCATCATCTAGCATATTTTCCAAAACAATTCTAAAATGCTGGTGTAGTTCCTGTTGGTCCCTATTTGTGGGAGAGCATGGACAAAAGAAATTCTTAACTTCCTTTCTGGTTTTGTTTTCTGTAACTCAACTGTTATTCAACCAAAAAAATTAATAAGCAGGAAGAGTCTTGAAAAAAAATGAAAGCTATAAAAATGTTGCTTTGCAATTTACTATAATATTAATATTTATATGTTTTTTTCTTCTAATTGGAAGTGGTTAACTTTTCATAGGGTTTTTTTTTTCCTCTTATTTTATGTTTGATATAAAAATATTGCTGTTCAGTCCCCCTAAACAAAATATGTTCTTCTGGACATGCTTAAATCTTAAAGAAAACAGTTGTGTTTTAATTGCAGGGTTGCCATGAAAGCAAAGTCTGCTTTGCACATCTATAAACTGATGATCTCAGCTGTTTTGATTTGGAATGTGGTTTTGATGTCCTTGAAAAATCATAGTGGTAGCAGTAAATTATTTTAATTAATGGATTAGAGAGCAACAGGTTTGCTGAATCAGGTTTATTGATGTAATTATCACCTGAATAAAAAGGGGAAAAAGAAACCCATTAGAGCTGTGAGATTATTTGGTTTGTTGTAATTTGAAAGCTAGTTTCTCAGACACTACTTCATTTTCTGTATATTTATGTGGCTACAGGAGTGTGTGTACATATAGACATATACATATATACACACATACATTTATATATTCATTAGACAAAACCACATTAATGGTAGAGGTAAAGTCTAAATAATACTGGTTCTATATAATGAGTAGGCTTATTCATATTCAGTTGTGTTAAAGGTGTTTTTTAAGCTTAATCTAATTTTGATTTGAGATAAGATTTTAATTGCATTTACTTGTGTAATTAAATATGTCTTTAAAGTAGATTTAGGCTGTGCTATTGTCAGAGTATCAGTAATAATTACAGGTGACAGCCTTTATGTGCTGGTCAAATAACAGCTGGAGAAAATTCATCAGGATGATATGTTTTTTGCTTTTTGCTTTACAAAAAGTTACAAAGGCTTTTGGAATAGACAGTTCTTTAAAACTAACTCTTAAAGACTTATTTTGATGTTTTTTGGATAAAAAGTTATATTTCTTTGATTCATATGAGAGTTCAGTTTGAAATGAAGTTTCAAGTCAAATTTTCAAATGAATTCCTTTTACAGTTATTAAAACAATATGTGGATTGAACTGATCAGAACGTTTTTTGGTCTGTAGAATGTGTTGCCTCATCTGTTGGCAAAATTTAATATTTTTTTTCTTGGTTTAAGGTGGGAAGAAGATGAACTCTAAAGTCTCAGGAAAATAAATGCTAGTTAAGAAGCTGTGGTTTTCATTTTTATTCCACCATCCCCCTTATTCAGTATCATTTTCTTCCTATATTATATAGGTTTTGTGTTTAGTTATCTGTTGTTTTCACTTGTATGTTGTAGAGAGGGAGAAGTGTGGTTTTGGCACACTGAAACCAAGGAGAATAATTTTTTTTTCACTCCACATTAGAAGCCTTTTAGTAGAAGGGCCTTTGCTTGCTGTGGCATTGTGGGTTACTCCAGGTTTCTGTACAGTACATGAGAATTTGCAAAATACTTATCAATGTCTTACTTTGATTTTTTTTTTAACTTCACAATTATGAACCCACAGTATCAAGTTAGGAAAGATGAGTGGGAACAATGTAAATTAATTATGGATTAAAGTATGAATATGCAAATAGTTAATAGGCATATCTCTCTTATCTTTTATACGAGCATCCATAATAGATAAGTTTTTTTTGGAGTTTGAAGGTTCTGTGCAGCTGCTCTGCCAGGGCTGTGCTGCTGCTGGCGAATCCCTCCTGGGGTACTGTGGCTGCTGACTGGGTATGTCTGAGACAAAGCGTGAGCGTTTCCACCTGTGGTACAGTATTCACAGCAGAAAAAGAAGCAGCTGACCTGGGAAACCCTTGTTCCAGGTTGTCAGGCCACGACAAAGTAAAGACTGGCAACAGGCTCTCTGGTTGACTACTTTATAATTGCTTTTTGTGGTGACATAGATGCATAAATATGTGTATATGGCTATATATGCGTATATATGGCTATCCTTACAAGACCTTTTCGTAAACAGTTTTATTTTCACAGCTTATACGCATCATTTTCTTACAGTTTAAGCATACAGAGTTGAAGTCCGGTTTTTTCTTCTTCAAATGACCTGGAAACTTCAAAACATTTCCAGAGCAAATCCATGTGTAGTCATGAGCATAGGCAAAGAAAAGTTACTGTCGTGTTACAGACTCTGTCACTGACCTACTAGATACTGGAGAAAGAGATTGATTCCCCTCCTCCCCCCAATCACCATTTTTTAATAAATGTAATATTTCTTTAAACTGCTTTCTACTTACAAATAAAATGTCTTGTATAATTGCTGATGATTAATGCTATGGGGCCTCAGTCTGCACCTGCGGCAGACAGTCTAAAGAATTTGGGTTGCTTTTTCTCTGTGCAAAACTTGAATTGCTTTTTGCGGAGGATTTCACTGTGACAAACTGTATTGGTCACTTGTGCAGTTTGTAGAAAAATAGCAGACATAAGAAGTCTAAGATCCTTTTTGGCAGAAGTTAATTATTGGAGAAGGTTTCAGAGTTGTCTTTTCTGATTGCTGTTGAAGATGGATATAGAATGTATCAAAATAGCTTATAATATTTGAAGTTCTTTTGAATGTTCAAAGTTTCCAAGATATCTAGGTCAAAATAACTTTGAAAGGGATAGGCTCTATCATCACTGTTTGGTTAAATGGATAGTATCCAGTCTCCTTCCATGTAGAATTAACCAGAATTATTCAAGCTGCTAAGTTCTTTGTTGCATGATTGCTGTATGTTCTCTAATTATATTTAATTAAAATTGCTTAAAAGCAGCATTCAATGGGGCATTCTGCTGCTTGCTCCCTTAACTACTTTAGCTGCAGAGGACATATGACATTTTTCATTAATTTGCTGCTTGTTGCTTGTTGTCTTTGCTGCTTGTTTGCTTTCAGTGGAGTTCTAGGAGATGGTTATATTGTTTTGTAAACTCAATATTGCTGGGTCCTGCCTGCTTATGGCAACTGAGATGAGATTAGATGCTTTTGTTAACAAGCCCCAGACTTTAAATTTATAGGGACTAGGCACCATCTGCTCTCAATTAAAGGTCCTGAGCTCTGAAATTAATTCCTTCCATTGGTCCATTAGACTCAATCTTTTGACCTGAAGTCATGATAAGGTTATATTAGCCTCTCGAACCTTGGAAAAGTGAGGAGTTCATGCAGGGACAGTACTGGATATTCCTTTTAGTCCTTGTATCACTGTAGCTAGAAAGCAGAAAGTAATGATTCTTCTTCTATTTTACAGGTAGAGTGAGATTTTTTTGACAAGTGCCCTGGAGATTTGGAGCTCACATCCTCATGAGTTGTAATAGGACTTCTGCTCCTAAATCATATAAGTGCTATTGAAAATCTTTCCCAGAAAAATCAAATTAACGTAGAGAATGTTGACTAAATTCACACAAAGAGTTGTTGATATAGAAATGGGTTGAGTGTAGAAGTCTGTTGTGCCCAGACTCACGTTTGCTCGTTAGATTAGCTGTGTTTTGCCTCAGCTGTCTTTCATTGATTCTGTCTGCAGCTGCAAAATGATGGGGGATCTTACCAGAAATCCTGGCCCTGGATTTGTTCCCCCAGTGCTTTTTCTGAATTTATATCTGTCCTGTGGTGTGTAGATGTTGCAGAGAAGAAACAGACGGATGGACAAATTGGTTCACATTTTTGTGGTTGTAACTATCCCCCCTTGCATTCTCATTTCCTTTCCATATATAACTGAAAATTGAAGTTTGCTCTGTCAAAATACAGTGGAGAATACTGTGGAGTGGGGAGAATCTATAGCCACAAGCTTTATTAGTTCCAAAATAAAAGCTCTCAGATGCCAAATAAGTATGCTAGTTGTTTAAATTTAACATCAGTTCCTCATACACATGAAAAGGTATTTTAAAGGTTTCAGGATCTGATAATTCCTCAGCAGGCTTTGGTTTAATTTATACAGTGCTAGTAATTTTCTGGAAGGCAGTTTGTAAGAGTATTGTTTTTGAGACAAAAATCTCTTCAGTGTCTAAGATTCTGTCTGACACCAAAATGCAATTTATTAGAATGTTTTGGCATCTGCTGGCCATTAGGCTATGAGTAGAAATAAGGAAGGAGAGAGTTCATATGCCTTTTTTTATTCCCATCTCACAATCCTCATGACATAAAAAATGCAGCAGTGTTTGACTTCATTCAGGGAGCAAACAAAGTCAAAGTGACTGCTGTCTCGGCTTGAAAGGAATGACTTGTGACTGCTCCATCTAAGTGTTGCTTGTTGTCTACCTGTCAGCCAGAGGTTAAACTCAGGAATTTGGTTTTTTTATTACTCTTTTGCAATATTTTCTTTAAGTTCACCTAACTCTCTGTCCAACTCATAAATTTCTTATTCACAGGGCGGTGAGGATACTTATCCGCTGCCGGTGCTGCAGAGGTTTATACCTTCAAGGCTGACTGCAATGCCATTTATTTCTTGGTGCTTCCAAGGTTGTTTTATGTAGTAGTGCCACTCCTCTGTTGTTTTAGGTTGCTTAGAAGAGGGCCGTACCTGTCAGCTGTGCCCTGTACCTACTGGCTGAAAAAGGCTGAAATACTTCTTCACGTCCATGGGGAAAGCCACTCTTCTTGCCATTCTAGCAGTTACAATTTGTATTTCCAGCAAGGCCAAGTCTCAAGCAAACAAGAACCTGTTGTCTTTAAAAAGTGGGTTTCACTGCAATCTAGGTGTAACCATGTAACAGCTTTTTAATTGGGGTCATAACCAGCTAGGTAAAAATATTTATTTTGTCTGCTGCCTGCAATTAGGAGCTCATAAAGTTTAATAACTTGGAAGAAATCTATTTTTCAACATTACCTAAACTAGAAAAATGTTGGAGTCCCCATGATACATGTTACTTGTCAGGTGTGGCTTAGATGGTTCTGTAATATGTATATACATTTTGAAATTCAGTTTTAGTTGTTAAAAATGCCCAGATACATTTTTGAAAATATAAGTTAGAGTTCTTACCTTTTTTTTTCTCAAATGTAACATATCGTATACAACTATTAAGTGAACTTACCCATAAAATGCTGAAGTGTCCTCTTTGCATACATTAATAACATTTTCCTTATCCAGAGAGTCATCTTTGCACTTCTGGGACTTAGGGAACACATTTAAACAACTATAACAATATTGAAAATATGGTAACAGAGTCTTTTAGTTAGCAATTTGCTTTTTAAAAAACCACAAATTCCTTTCTTTCTTGTTTTCGTACAAGTTCTTTGTTCTTTGCAGTATCAAATATATTGATTTTTATGAAAAAGTTAATCGGCTTACCTTTGTTCAGAGTGGATTTTTGTTCCTCTGATCAGCTCTACACAATTGAATTTTTCATCCTCTTTTCCAAGGTATTTCAATGTTATGAAAAAAAGCATTAAAGAGAATTCTGATAAATTATGCCTTTAAAAACAAACCTACTACAATGTATTTTTGTTGAGGCTGGAGAGTTAATTGAACTGAAAGATCTCTTTTGTTTTCAGTGAGAAAGGTATCTATGCTTGGTAAATACAAGAGGCAATGTCTCTTGGGGAACTGGATTGCATGTTTCCCTGCTGATTCTGGTTAGCCCAGAATTCACAATATGAATTTGAAGTAACCATTTAGGTGACATGGTACTATTATTTCAAAATCCAGTTTTACATGTGATTTAAAACATTTTAAAGTAGAGTTTGAATACAGTGCACTAAAAATATGGAAAAAAAAAATCATACTAATCATACTCTTATCCAAAAAAGCTGTGAATGTTTTTTATCATACTCTATGGTTTTACTTCGTCTTTGCCCAGGTGGCCAAGAAGGCCAACAGCATCCTGGCCTGTATCAGAAATAGTGTGGCCAGCAGGACTAGGGAAGTGATTGTGCCCCTGTACTCGGCACTGGTGAGGCCGCACCTTGAATCCTGAGTTCACTTTTGGGCCCCTCACCACAAGAAGAACATTGAGGTGCTGGAGCAGGTCCAGAGAAGGGCGACAAAGCTGGTGAAGGGTCTGGAGCACAGGTCTTATGAGGAGCGGCTGAGGGAACTGGGGTTGTTTAGTCTAGAGAAGAGGAGGCTGAGAG
This sequence comes from Pterocles gutturalis, assembly GCF_000699245.1. Classification (NCBI taxonomy): domain Eukaryota; kingdom Metazoa; phylum Chordata; class Aves; order Pterocliformes; family Pteroclidae; genus Pterocles; species Pterocles gutturalis. The sequence continues at coordinate 48,640 of NW_010112577.1, read as the reverse complement.
GAGACCTCATCACTCTCTACAACTACCTGAAAGGCCGTTGTAGTGAGGTGGGTGCTGGCCTCTTCTCTAAAGTAACAAGTGATGGGACAAGAGGAAATGGCCTCAAGTTGCGCCAGGGGAGGTTTAGGCTGGATATTAGGAAAAATTTCTTCACTGAAAGAGTGATCAGGCATTGGAACAGGCTGCCCAGGGAAGTGGTGGAGTCACCATCCCTGGAGGTGTTCAAGAAACATGTAGATGTGGTGCTTAGGGACATGGTTTAGTGAGTTAGGTGGTGTGGGTTGACGGTTGGACTTGATGATCCTTAGGGTCTTTTCCAACCTTTATGACTCTATAGTTTTATGGAGCAATAGTTGTCCTTCCAGAACCTATAAAAAAGCCAGGCAGTGTAATATATTCTTATGCAAAATATGTTGTTATCCTATTTTGCCTTCAGAAACAAAAAATTAAAAAAAAACTTTAAAAATCACCAAAAAACTGCAACCTAAAAAACCCATAACCTTTTCTTCTACTGTGGTCCTACTTTATTTTTACTTGTTAAATCAAGCCTGACCTAATCTTTCATGAGTGTTTTTTTTTTTACTATATTACCTCAGGCTGTGCTCTCATCAGACTTCACAACCTAAGTGGACTTGAGTTTTGGATAGTCTGTGGAGGTAATCAAAGAAAATGTACCATACTCCTGGATGTGATGATCATGGTTCATTATATCCATTAAATTTAGTACTGAATCAGTGCTGAGTATTCTGCTGTGAGTTCAGGTTAGACTCGGTGTCCTGATCACTTGTAATTACTAAAGCACAACTGTGTTAGCTTGGTTAAACTCCAGTCCCAGTGACTTTTGTTCTGCCTATCAATTTCTTCTGAACTTTACATGTGGGAAGCCTTCAAAGTGTTTTCTTTGAAGTCAGAGATTCTGCAATGAAATCCTGATTTGGTCACTAATTTGCTGTCTCTGCATTTGCACATTACTTTATCTTTCTGATTTGTTTTCCTACTTACAAATGGACATTGTAATGCTTATTTTCTATCAAACTTCTAAACTCTGCCTTCTTTAACTTCTTGAACTAAATAATTTGAAAAGGTTGGGTATCTTTTTTATAAGTATCTGTGTGCATATATATATATATAGAGAGATATAAATAAGTTTGCAATAACTTTGAAAAAGGCATAACTTTTATAAATCTAAAAAGGCTTCTTAATCCTGCAAATAATCTCAGTTAATTTTATCCAATTAAGAAAATAAGGTAGATATAAAAACCTAGACAATCCCTGGTAATTTCAGATGAGATTGCGCTAAAACTACTACACAAATGATAAGCAGTCTTAAGATGCTTGCTTTTGCATATTGTGAATCAATGTGTGTAGTTTTGCGTGTTCTTAGAACTGTGTGTCATATTGCTATTGCTGGAAGTGTGTTCTTTATCTACTTGTACAAGAGTGAAAAAGCAGAGATGATGTTACTGCTCCTTATTTGGTTACATGCCACTTCCCATTATAGCAGAGTATAGCTGAACTAGTGTTATTGTCCAGGCTTTGACTAAATTGCTGTGAACTTCCTGAATTGGGTCCTTTGATTTTTATTTTTATCAGTACTCTTAGATCAAGTACTGACATTTTTTCGCACCATTTTTATGTTTTCCCGTGTCTCATGTTCTGGGCTCTTCAACCTGAGGCTTCAGATTCTGTCCATTTAGTAACAGATTAATTTTATTTTTTTTAGAAAATAGGTACAAGTGTCTTTGTCTCCTGTTTTGGAGAGCTGTACATATTGCCATGCTGAGCGTGATTGATGTCTTCCCGTAGGATGCACAAATCATGAGAAAGGAGGTGAAATCAACTTTGTGGAACTATCTGTACTGATCTCATCAGATCTAAAGGAAGTAATGGCCATTCCTCCACTCTTCTCCCATCCCACCAGAACCATAGGAACAATTTTGTCATCAGGTAGAGAAGCCAGACTCCATAGCAAAATGAACATGCTACAGTACGGGCAACCTCTGATTCGTGGAAATGGAGACAGATGCTTGCACTCTTGGTGTCATACGTGGGTATGAGGAAGGAGCATGCTCAACCATGCAGAGGCAATGGGAGGGAGCTTTACTCCTTTCCTGCAGTGTTTGAGTGAATAGAAGATGCCTCTAAATTCCAGGGGTGGCAGAAAGTCCAACTTGGCTTGCATCTTACCAGCCATGTAGGACTGGGATAGCTGAAGCAGACGCTGGAGCACCTGCCATTACGCATACCTGTCATGCGCATATCACTGCTGCTCATTCACGTTTGCTCTCTCTCCCAAATTAGTGTTTCTTCATGAGATTAAAAAAATTGCTGCGCTAGGTTTTGTGGTTGATACCGTGGAGAACAAAGCCAGGGTTGACAGTGAATGTAGCGGTCCCTGTCAGGTCAGAGCATTGCCTCTTTCTGCTCTGCTCTCTATCAGTGCTCTGACACCATGCTGAACAAGGTCTGCCGTGCTATATTTTCTATGCTGTACCTTTCCAGTCCCTTCTCAGAGTCTACTGTGACCAGAAGTGGCCTTGTTTTCTTTGCTTGGGAACCATAGGTGATGACACAGCAGAATTGAAGAGAAAACGCTTGTGTTCATAGTATTTCCTTATTCTGAAATGTAGGATGGCTTTAGCCTGTCAGGTGTCTATATTTGAGGAGATTCAAGAAATCCATAGCTTTCTTGTTAGCTCGTCTCATTTTGGTGCTCTCATTCTTGAAACTCTTCTGGCACATAGCTTTTTAACTTGCAAGTCATTTGGCCACCTTCCGAGCCTGCAATGAGGTATTCCATTTGTCATTTCATTGCATGGCCTGTAACATATCAATAAAAGGATTTTCCAGACAGCCAAGTGTTGCACTATATCTACCAGTTGTAGAAGCACACTTGAGGAGGGACCAAATCCGTATGCTGATTGACTGACATCGTCAGAAGTCACGTAAAGCCCATGGCATCAATTAGGATATAATGAAAGCTGTAATATATCATCTTCACAGAATCACAGAATGTTAGAGATTGGAAGGGACCTCGAAAGGTCATCTAGTCCAATCCCCCTGCCGGAGCAGGACACCTAGATCAGATCACACAGGAACGCATCCAGGCGGGCTTTGAATGTCTCCAGAGAAGGAGACTCCACAACCTCTCTGGGCAGCCTGTTCCAGTGCTCTGTCACCCTCACCGTGAAGAAGTTTTTTCTCATATTCGAGTGGAACCTCCTATGTTCCAGCTTGAACCCATTGCCCCTTGTCGTGTCACTGGATGTCACAGAGAAGAGCCTGGCTCCATCCTCCTGATCTTGCACTGAACAGAACATCTTGCACTGTTCTAGATTGCAGAGTTGGTTGGAGTCATCACCTGCCAGGTGACTTAAAAAAAAAAAAAGTCTAGTCTTATGAACGCAGTACAGGGATAGCTGGAGATCTCAAATCGTACGTGCATATGTGATGCTGCTTTCAAGGCTTCACTCATAACATCTACAGGTTTGGCTGGAGTTTGTATACTGCCCTTCCAGGTACCACCTGAACAGACTGATTTTATGAATTAGATTTTGTGGAGCAAGATCTAGCTTGATGGCTGGATCCTGTGAACATTTGGAGATTCTTTGTTCTTTTCTTGGTTGGAACTATTTGCATCAAATGCACCAGGCAGACTGAGTAGCTTGCAGATACAAGGGATGTGATGTTGGGATGAACTCAAATTACCTAGTCTTTGGTTCTGGTTTTGAAATTTGTTCACACTGTCCCATACAGTGTTGTTCTGCATCTCATTTTTGTGCCTGATTTCAGAGAGCAACTCGGGAATACAACACCCTTGAGAACTAGAAGGATGTGACATTCATTTATCTCATCTCTGCAAGGAAGCAGCCTATCTCACAGAGAGATCTTATCATATAAACTCTCTATTTCCATGGGTTCTGCAGTGGCCTGGCATTTTCAAAGTAATCAAATGAGTGGCTGCTGAAGGCGTTTGTGTGGGCAGTGTGAGGGAGGGACCTACCTGAGAAAGATTCGTGTGCCATAGAAGAGAATACCAAATTCATAATTTCTGCTTCATTGTGAATTCGGTTTATTGCCAGATACCTTTATTTTATTAATCATCCTAAAATAATTTTTTTTTTTTTTTCCTGCCTGTTTGCTAGAGGAGTACTCGTCGAAGCATAGCTAAGGCAAGGCTGCAGGGTTATTATTTGAGCCAATTTCAAATACTAGAGCCATCACCAGGTACCTCCTGTTCAATCTTGTGTCCTATTCAGGGTGTATTCTTGCAGAAGCAAGGTCCCATCTGACCCAGACACTGGGGCTGGTCTTGAAATTCAGTGGCTTGGGCACCGCTAAGAGTTAGTGTACCTTGCGGGTTCAGGGAACCTCTTTACAAAACAGAAGACATGAGTGCTTCCTCCTTAAAGTGGAAAGATTTTACAAATGAGATTGAGACTGTTTGGATCCAGAGAAGAGCTTCAGTAACATAGACCCTAGTCAGGCAGGACTAAGTGTCAAGTCTTCGTTTGCAGTATTTGCTAATGAAATTCCAGTATCAGAAGTCTAGCAATCTCTCTCATGCAAAATTAGAGACAGCTAACCTGTGGAATACCATGCATGTGTTCAGTACTTTTTCTAGGGTTTTGCATTTTTCAACTAACATAAGAGATTAAGTTAAATATGAAAACAATGGACTTTTTTATTCCACTTCAGAATGAGTGAAGTATCACAGGTCTGACTGCTTTCACTGGCAAAATACAATAAAAATCAGTAAGCATATAGCTAGATCTGAAATACATCAGTTTAAAGCCTTTGTGCTGAAGGACTTTCAACTAGAAGTCTTTAAAGTAGGCAATAGACTATTAAAGGCTAAACAAACTGCTGACTAAATTAATTCAGAAATTAAATTATTCAACATAATCCAATACACATTGTCATAGCATGAATTTGTATCTAGCTGTTTTTCTTGGGAGCATTTTGTGCAATTTTTATAGCCTGAATATTAAGAACTAGATTATTCAATCTGCAGAAATTGGATATGCATATCTCCAAGTCCCTGGATTTTCTTAAATTGAAAGAAAGTATTCACATATGTAAATGTGAGTATGTGCAGAAAACTATGCAAGGCTGTAGCCTATATGACTTCAAGGATGTTTGCATGGTAGTATACTTCATAGAAGCACGAACATGAAGAATACCAAAAGGGTATTTAAAATTGATATCCATACCTTGTTCTATTCTACCGAAGTGTAATAGAAATTATCATGTCTTTCAGAACAATGTTCACATATCATGCTATTGTATTTAAGGAATTTTAGTTGAAAAGCTTTATAGAAAGCATTTCAGTATGTCTATGGATATTAAAAACTTAATATCGAAGAATACATCAAGGAGTAAAAAAGTTACTAAAGCACTCCCCTGTGCTGCCATTAATTTGTATATTATCAAGGTCTTTATTATGAATGCAGTTCCTAATGTAGGCCTGTAATAAACAGAGTTTAATTGAATTTTCAATATTTTGCCACCAGGGAGTAATTTTCTTGCAAGACCTCTGCTCCATCTTCTGGCTAATTGTCAGCAGTTACTCAGTATTACTGCATTAATGTCACCAAACAGTGAGAATGGAAGCTACCTGCTTCCATTATGTGTAAGGATGTGTAATTTCAACCCTTGTCTATTTGACTGTTTTGAGTTGTGTGCCATTATCCCTTGCACCTTTATTGAGAGCATAAAGTTTTTTGAAAATACAGCCTTGGAGACAAACCAAACTTCTCATAAATTTGACTTGGTGTAAGGTTTCAATCAACTTCAGTATTCCGTGTAGTAAAAAGAGGAACATCCACAGCATTAGGGTTTTCAGACACACTAGTGAGAAGAACATTTTATGTAACCCATGAGTGGGAATATTTTGGTTTATTTCTTAGCAAATGGAGTCATAAACTTGGGAATATCCATTGCCTTTCACTTCCATTACGTGTTGTGTTATAACAGGAACAGAATTATAGACTGCTGTAGGTATAGAGGAGTTCTGATCAGTCTACCAGCTAAACAACCAATGGCCAAGTTTTTGTTAATATCTTGCTTCCACTGCTGGGCAATATTTTCATAAAGGTTTTGAATCTTTGGAGTAGTTTTATTAACATTTGCTAGCAGTGTCAGGCTAGGAGAAGCCACAAACACTGCTGGAAGGGATTAGCATTACAACTGTCCTACACTGGACATGTGAGCAAATAACTGTAGTAAATAGGCTGCAATTCAGTAAGAGAAAGTACAGGTGCAATTCTGAAGTAGCAATAATTAATTCACGCCTTCAAGATGGGAGAACCAGTTGCCTGGCAGAAGTTTTGTAGGAAAGGAGCTAAGTACTGCAAAGGGATTGTTCATAGAGTGTGAGTCAAGCAAGTAATCATTTTGTAAAGGGTAAAAAGAAATAATCTCTTGGGATGTGAGTGTGAGTGTCATCGAATAGTCATAAAGTAACTCCTTCGGCATATCATCTCAGCACTTGTAAGGCCTCACCTATAGTGCCACCCACCACTAGGATTCACAAATCAGTAAAGTTTTGGACACAAGACCTTGGAAAAAGAATAGAGTTAGCTGAAATCTGAATCAGAGAGTGTGTTCTCTGAAAAAAACAATAGCTGAACTGGGCTTTCTCTAAAGAAGGTAAAAAGGTGGAGAAACCTTGTGCATTTTCAGGTACATACAAGACTGATGGTAATTAGCAGGGAACAACTTTGTGGGTCATTCTTTCAGCAGGTCAAGAAATAACATGCTAATTGTTGCGAGAGAGATTTTGTTGAGGCATTAGGGTAGCTAAATACTGATTGAGGTGTCTTGGGAAAGCTGTGAAATCTGTCTCTGATAGGTTTTAAGAACAAGTTAGTGTTCGATTAAAAACGTGTATTCCTTCTCACGGTCTCATTTGTTTCTGTGAATTAGTGGTCCCTGCAGATTGCTATAAACAATGTGTAAGAAAAGTTACATTTTGAAAGCTGACAAAATCCACCTATCTCAGTTGCTTAGCTGGCCTTAAATAGTATTTAACAGCTATGTATTTCTGGTTTTTCTTTTGTAAGCTGTGTTGAGAATTGTTTTCATAATTTATTTATTTTCTTTAGCGCCTGCCAGTTTGAGAATTTGCCAGGTTTCCTAACATCTAAGTGCTGTGCTTTAAATTCCAGCCCAAACTTCCTTATTAACATGGAAAAAAAAAAAAAACAAAACCCCAGACCAGGAAATGTTTTACAGGATTCTACTGGCAAATATGAAAAAACTGTTAAGTGTATTTACAACCTAACAAATGACCATAAGTCTACAGTTGTCTAAATCACTAACTCCCCCCCCCACACACACACACACCTTTCCTTGGTGAGGAAACAGAGAAATGTGAAGACAGAGAATGTGCTAGAGCTGGAATTGCTACAGGTACTGCAGTCATGCTCTGTCGACCCCTGCACACCTTTCCAGTGCTTTCTCATCCTAGCCACTGTTCAGGAAATTCCTTGCTGGGGCTGGGGCAGTGAGATGAGTGCTGAGAAATCAGGGTGCAAATGAAGCAGGAGGAGAGAATTAATTGGAAATGCTGTGGGGTGGCTTGGAGCATTGGCGAAATGGGGGCTAATGCTTGTGCTTACAGATGTGGAAGAGCTCAGCAGGGATGGGGCGGACTCAAAACTGAGGCTAGAGAAGTGTTACACCTGTATGGTCTTTGAACAGAGGTAGCAACTGAGGCATGCTTTTGAGTTGAAGTTGACAATTCTCTTTTTAATAAGAAATTGGAATAATAACTTTGTATTCAGTTTATTGGCAATATTATATGATGCTACAGTTGTTATGTATAAAAGATTAACTTACATAAGACATGAACTCATACTGAGCAGCTGGATTTTAGCTATAATTCCTTTAAAATGTGTTCAATGTAATTTTGAAGGTCAGAATTAAGGTACAGAGGTTGCAATCTATTTCCTTGTCATCCATTAAGAATTACTTGCACTTTGCTACTCAATATAGTCAATATAATTCTCTGTAAAACATCTACCTGAAATTCTATGTAGTACATGCTAACTGTACCTGAGCTCTTCCTCCAGAATAAAGAATCTGCATGCTTTTGATTCTTTTATGTTACTATGCAAAGGATATTTGCCCTGAAAAGGCATTGATAACTCCATAGCATTCACATGCCTCCTAGAAACTTTTCGAGAAGTTCAAAGTGAGAGAATACCTTTGTTTCCCCCTGGGCTCTTTTGGCATGAGCACTAGGACTCTCCTTTTATCAGACCTGTCACATCTCATTATTTCGGTGGGAGACTGACTCCTTCACTGAGGTTTCTCAGCCATTGCTTATGCATCCCCTGCACAGGCGGAACAGTTCTGCAGCTTCTTATGGTACTGTAATGCTTTGGCTGATGCATTTGGTATGTAGGATCCTATAGCAGAGCCTTACAGCAAGTGAAAAGCCCTTGAAATAGTATGATCCCCTACTTTAACCTTGTATGTTCCTGTAATCTGGGTTGTATAAGTCCTGGCATGTGTTTCATGAGTTACAACTTATAGATGGTTTAACTTTATAAATTCCCGACCCAAATTTGCATCATGACAAACATAGCTTTTCTGTTTCATACCTTTTACCTGTGAGGTTTGAAGTGCTGAATACTTTCTTTTAAGGTGTCACAAGTCATCAACATATCTACAAAGTGGATGATAGTATGGCCCTTCTTCAGGTGAACAGCAAAAATGTAAAGACTGGTTTACTAATTGGGGCTTAACCCAGATTTCTTTCTTGAGGATGTCAGTCAAGGCATTTGCTATAGGGAAAGTAAGTATATAAGTAGTTAAGAGTATTGTATTTTTCAGATGAGTTAAGAATTGCTTGTCAAGTAGTACATGGACAGGTAGAAGACACATGTGAAAAGAAATGTGAAAATGTTAGTATCTGGTTCTTGGATTAAATGTGTTGGCTTTATGAGAAATAGGAAAGGATTTGTTTCAGCTGAGATCTATCCACTTAGCCCTAATAAAAATAAATAAATAAATAAAGCTGTGAAAATCACTGCAAGGTTTTGAGGTATATTCCTACAACTCCTCAGCAGCAGGACAGTTTTGGTAGCCAGTAGGAGGACAGTAATTGGACTGAAAATTGGATGGTGAGGTCATTTACGATGACAACATATAGAGTGAGAATTACTGCATTGGTTGTGAGTGTACAATACGTCTTTTGCAGCAGATGTATTTTAGAACAGAAGTTCGCAAGTGATCAAAGGTTTAAAACAGCTCTTGTTTTGCCAGCCTGGTTCACTTCCATGGAACAGGGGAGAGGTAATGTCAGATCTGCTGTGACCTCCTGGAAATTTTCAAACTGTAACTGTAACCTTTAAATCAATTTGCATAACTCCTGTTGAAATAACAAGGACATGCAAATATCAGTTTGAGATTCAGATGTGTGCTGTGTTTTTTGCTTTTCAGGTGGATAATGAGTCTCTTTTGGCCAATAGGATTAGAATAGTAATATATATTAACGCAGAGCAGACAAGATCAAACTAGGAGTGAGGTGCAGGTAGGGGAATTAGCTGGGCTTCTCAGGGCCCATGCTATATAATTTATGTCTAGTGTGCATAAGGGACATGGCATAACCCTAGTTAAGACCTCAGAATGTAAAGTTCAGCAGTTAAGTGAAAACTTTTTTTTTTTTAATGTCACTTAAAGCTGATACAAATTTAGCACACAATATGTACTTGGTATCCAGCTTCTGAAAGAGAAAGTGTCTCTCAAAAATTGTTAGCAAAATGTGTAAAAATCACTTCTATAACAAATAATCCTACCTATTGAAAGGATAAACTGCTCTTCACTTGGCATTTTGAGGCTGGAAAAGTATATTGAGAAAATGCTGTTATTATGTCTTCTTGATACATGTTTTCATATATTGTTATAAACAAACATAGAAATAGATTTTGTGCATTTCCTGACTCCCTGCATAAACAGTGGTATTAAGGTGCTAGTGGAACTGCTTTGAAAATAAAAACAGCATTTAGTGTTTTCTCCTCCCCCTTTATTCTTTCTCTTGAGGAATATGTTAGCGTAAGAGTAGTCTGTGTTTTCTTTGTTTTTAAGCTTTAAGATGTTGTCAGTAAAAGTGATATGTGTTTGATACCACTTGCAGGTTTTTACATTGCTTTTCCCCACTTTTTCTGAATACAGTGTCTGATTCTCTCACAGCATCTCTGCCTTATCACTGCTTTTCTAGCTCCCTGAAATCTTGTCTATATTAGCACAGTCCCTCTGATAGGTGTTTCTATTTAATCTGTTTAATGCTTTCCAGATGTGTAGAAGCAGATGGGTGAATTCTGTTTGGCATGAAGCATCAGTATAGGTGGGATTAATCTCGTGCAGGTTTCTGTAATTTCTGTGTTCTTCAGCAGATCTTATTCAAAGACAATCACTTAATTACTTCCCCCCGCCCCCTTTTTTTTTTCATTTTTTTCTTTTATGTGAGTGTTCAATGAACTGGGATCTTTATATGCTCCATCCTTACCAAGAAACAGACTAGTGATTTTTTTTTTTTTGGTCATGATTTATGTCAGATGTGGTTTTTTTTCTTATGGCTATTGCTACATTGTTTTGTGTTACTTGAAAGAAATCAGTCATATTTTTAAGACTTGACATCTAGGAGTATATTACAAGCATAAGTTCTGTGTGTGCTAATGTCAGACTTATTTGTCAAAGTTAACGCAGGAATGATTTGTCTGAGTGGTCTGGGCTTGTATCCCCTTTATGATATATCTAAGGAACTCTAGTAGATGGTTTCAAGTACTTTGGGGCACAAGCAGATGCCCAGGATACCTCAGGTGATTTGCTCCTAAGTGTGTGTGTCTTGCATTGTAGAGTAAGTGTTAAAAAGTGTTATACCAGAGTTGAATTGCATATCTGGACTACCAGACTCTTAAGCCAGTTTAAAAGAAATAAGCCTTTTCCCACCCTCCAGTGCAAACTGTCCTCTTTTTCTTGTATGGACAAAGAGTTCCTTCCCAGTTTGCTTTAGAAATTATATGGAGGAGCTGAATAAACCTGTTGTTACAAACAAAACTGAGAAAGCTGTGGAGGAAAGAAAGGGTTTAGTTGGCACTGATAGTGAAGAGAACATGGATATTTTGGGGCAAAGATATCATTGAAGTGCACTTGTTACAACGACTGAAAATAGCGAAGAATGAAGAAGGAAAATCATGGAGTCCAATACAACTCTTATTATAATTGGTTACTTCCTAAATGCTCCTTGGTTTTCTAGGAAGGAGTGTGTGCATTTGCCTTTTTTCCCTAGCTCAGCCTCCATATTATAGGGGCCACAGATGTTGTGCACAGCACAGACTATGGGAATAATGTAGATGCTCTGTGCTGTAGCCAAATGCATGCATTTTTTCACCCCTCAAAGAATAGTGTAGATCTTGCTATCATATACCATTTTAAAGCCTAGAAATTAGTTTGGTCAATTCTTCAGCATTCAGGACTGTAGAGTTAAAATGTGTTTATGTGGCTTTGCAATGGATTTATTGTACTGATAGTATTTTTTGTATTACTTACAAAATTTGTAGCATCTAGTTTTGAAACTGGAAATATTAATTGGTGTCAATTAAGCTATTTTCTAGTCATAAATTTATTCCAAATCCACCTGTAGAAATTATTGTTTTACTTTTCCTGCAAAGGTTAGCTTTTCACAGAGGCAATGGAATTCCATAAAACTTTCTCACCTCTGAAAAATGTACAGAAAATTTAAATTACTATTTGGTACTGAATGGCCTCAAGTTCGTGTTGTGTTCACATGTACTGTAATTCAAGCAGGGATTACTTCAAAGAAAGTCATTAGTATCAAGTCCCAAAACTTGTGGTGGTTTGAAGCTGTAGTCCACTGTCTTCCGTATACTATTTGCAATGTTGACAGCCTTCTTTCAAATAGAATTAAATGCCATTTTATGAGTGATGGAATGGAATTGTAGTAGTGTTCAGTAAAAATTGCAAGACCAATAAACATACTAGAGCTTTAACATCTGCATGCAAAGTTCTTAGAGCAGTATTTCTAATAGATTTGGTTTCTACCACTTACAAAAAGCAAAATACTAAATGTTGTTAAAAATGTAATTGCAATCATTTCCTTATAGCAGGAGGATGTGGGGCTTGACATAGATCTTCTCCTGCATGAGTACATGTGCTGGTGCTGCTGCTGTCATTGTCAGGATGTGACACATCTTATTTCTCTGGTAGTAATTGCTAAGCTATCAAAATTTGGAAGCCAGTGGATCATGTCTGAGCTGAGAAAGATTGGGCGGGGGGAATGCTAAAATTAATTTGTTTGGGGGGTTTTTTTGTTTGTTTGCTTTTCTGTGTGTTTGGTTTTTTTGTGGCTGTAGTATGGCCAACAACTTCTCAGCTCTTTAGCTTTAAGAGTTCTCTCTGAAATACCAGTAGTATAAACATTTTGGGGTTTTTTTTCAGCAAATAACATGAGGCATGCAGTAGGCAAGAGTCACATCTGTTGGAAAGACAATGTTAAAATCTGATTTTCACTTTTCTGCTTTAAAGTATGTTTCTAGTTTGTTTGCATCTTTTTTCCACTTTTTCCTATGTTATTCACAAACGTATACTTCTTCCCATATCATACACATAGTTTTCACTCTGGCCTATTCCTAATAAAGAAATTTTCTTTATGAAGATTGTAAAAGGAATCTTTTTTTTTTTATCATGTTCCTCATGATAGTAGCCATCAACAGATAAGAATCTGGCTGTTAAAGATAAACTGATAAAGAGTTAAGAAAATGCTTCCATAGGCAATGCAAGTTTGATTTTTAAAACAAGCCAAATTAATTTCTGGGCTTTCAATAGTCACTGAAAAACCACTGACTGAAATAATTTTAAATTAATCACTTTAGCAGCTAATACGTGGTGTGCTGAAGTGTGAAAATACAAAATGCAAAGATAACCCAAACAAATATAGATAAGTGCATGATCATTTAGTAGAAAGAGTACTGATGTCATGTGTGTCTGCCATCAGGAACAAAACACAAACATCAAGGAATTTTTGCAGATGCAGAGAGCTGCAGCTTAATTTTCTGTTGGAAGGTGACTGCTTAAAGGTCATTTCCCAGAGCATAAGTCAGATTCTTTGGGGATGTATCCTTTAGCTTCATCTAATGTTTCATTGACTGTATAAGCATTAAAATCGGCGAGAATGACAGGCTGTAGTAAGTGGATCCCAGGTGGGCCTTAGGATCTGCAGAGCCAGCTGTTCCCCGGCTCCGATAACTCTTTCAGATTTGCAGATCCGTTTGCATGTGACATGGCATGCCAAGCCTTTGTACTGCCCAGTGCTGATGTTTTAAAGGAGAACTGCTTAATAATTTATTAACTGCTACATTTCCTTTGGGCTTGATCTGTGTGATGCTGTGGAGTCACTGAAAGTGTAAATACATAGAAGTTAACAGAAGCATAGTAGCATAGTCTTTAAGAAAGACAAAGCTTTTCTTTTTTTCCTTTTTTTTTTTTTTTTTTTTTTTTGAACCAAGGACTCCTCTGAGAAAATTTATTGTTGGTTTACCTTGTTATGAAAGAAAAAAGTTCTGCTTTTTAAATCAGGGCTGAGACACATTTTGAGTTTAACATCATGCCCTCCTCAGAATAATGATAATAGCAGTATAATGGCAATGTATTTTCCTGTTTATACATATTTTTAGCTACTGATATTTTTTCAACCTATTATTAATATCAGCCCTTTCTAATCTCTATCTCAGCATGCACTGTGTACATGTATCAGCTCTTTCCTTTTTCCCTTCAGATTCAGGAAACATATTCTTGTCCGTCACCTGAGCCTTTGTAATATTTTAGTGTAGGCTTCTGCCAAGCTGTGAAATCTCCCTAAGGCTGCCTGCTCCACAAGTCTAGAAAGAGATGATGAAGAAACAATAGTACGTCTTCAGTATTTCCTGGCTAACAGAAATAAAATTCTATCTTCTGGTTCCCTGAATAAATACAATGAAAAATGGCTAAAAATGGTTCATTTTCACACTTGTTTCTTTAATCTCTACTGTCCACTCCTGGAAATCAAAGCATAATGCAGGCTTGGATTTATGATATCCATTTAAATATCAGTCCCTATGCTCTGTTACATGTTTATGGGTAAGAGTAATGGTACCAAATTACAAAACTTTGATATCACTAGTAGCATTACTCTCATAAGCTGGGGTAGTACATTAGTGAATTAGGACCTTTGCAATATTTTTTCCTCTGATTCAAAAAGAATATAGTGCTGCATTTTTAAAAAGCCAGTAATTCTGTTTAGATATTTAACAGAAAAACACCCAAAATATAGTGGCCATGAGGGCTTTTTTGGTAGAATAATACAACCGAGAAAAACAGACTTCCTCTCATTCCTTTGTTTTATGTAATATATACGAACTTGCAGAAGTTAGTGTGTTTAAAATTGTATTTGCATCTAATACTAAAATTAATATCAATATGAACAGTAAGCTATTAAGAAGATAAGTTTTAAGTTTAAAAACTTTTCTATTGACTTCAAATAAAAATTTCAGCTATTTGGATACTCCTTTAGTTTAGCAATAAAATAACTAATTTGGACAGTGGCATCAGAGACTGCCTTTAAATACAGTGTAATTTCATTATTTATCCATTTAAAAAAAAAAAAAAAAAAAGAAAGATTGCCAGCTGGAAACTTGCATCATGTTCAGTGCCTCCTCTCTTTTTGTGTCAGGAATCCATTTATACTCCATGGAGGGACCTATAGATATTGGCAAGCAAGGCGACAATTCCTTCTGCAGAAGAAATCAAACAAATAGCCTTTTAGGTTTGTGAAAATCTTTTAAAGAATATCTGAACACCTACAAATATGTGGTAAATAGTGTGGCAGAATAACGTTAATCCTGATATGACTGAGTTTTCCAACTCCAGCTAGGGCATTTGGTCTGTGTCTGTCTACATCCCACAAGTTTGGAGACAATGCTCCACAGGTTTTTAAATGCTATGTAGCTGCTTTTATTTCTGTGAAATCACCAACACTTCATTACTAAAAAGCTGAGATAATGATTATATGGCACTTGCAGAGTTTATGCTGATTTGAGTATCAGGATGTGATAACATGAATTATTTTTCATCTGTTCAGCAGCATTTAGACTCCATGGGGGCTGAGAGCATTGTGAAAGCTTTTCATATGAGAAAAAGAGTAGACAACATTCAACAGAACCGGTTCCTAATGTAAGGAAAGATACATTATTTTCTTTAGATAAATCAAGCAAAGAAGTCTTGCAATTGAGAGGCGTTCAAGATTTCCCTGAGTAGGCTTAGGTTTCCCAGATGAGGTTTGAAGTGTAGCCCTAATATAAAAAGAGGCTCTATGAAAATGACCATTTCTGACTCAACTGCTGGGAGCCTCATGTGCTTAAGAGTTCTATTTAGTAATGAAAATGCTGATTTATGCATCCTTTGGTCTCGAATAGTTAACAAAGCTTTGAATTAGTGAATTTTATCTTGGTCTGTTCTGGTCTTGCTTGTAAATTAACCAGACTAGGTAATCTAGTACATCTACAAACTCCTCCCTTTGTTGCTTTCCCAAAGGAGTTCAAAATGGTGTTTCCCTGGTGCAGCTGAGATGGAGTTCACCAGAAAGAACAGATCTAGTTGAGATTCAGGAGGAGTTTATAGCATTGGCACCTATAAGGAGATTTTATTTTTTTGTAAAGGCAGCAAATCCAGCATAGAAATTACTGAAGCACAATTAATAAAGAGTTTTGCAATGCATCTTCAAAATGAAATAATTTAATTTTATTTTTTTTAAACTTAGATTGTATCTCTGTGGGTTCCCACAGTTTCCAAATGACAATTGGCTTTACAAACACACAAATGAAAATACAAAACTCATACATGTATTTGTTCTTTGTATTTAAAACTTAACAACCTGCTTTTTCTTTGTGAATTAAGTTTACAAGCCAGCATTTTTTTTAATAGACTCCTAACACTGTTGGAGTAAACATTACTTCAGAAGAGACTCCACCTAGAAGCATCTTACTGCTACCCATCCACAAAGCCAAATATAAACTTGGTAAGACAGTTGAAGAGCTCATTCCTTTGTGAATGTAAAGTCATTTTTAACTAGAGGCAAATTTTACTTTGAGCCTACATACAAACATACTTTTTGTATATTTGTATGTTTTTGTATGTTTGATATTTGATATTTACCTACATGCAAAAACATTAGCTTAGGAAAGCCCAAAGTCTTAGTCGGAAGAACTAGCTTCCTCACTTGGCTTTGTAAGGATTGTAAATCAATCTCACCTTATTCAGTAGAAGACTTAATTAATTTAGTAGACTTTAGAACATGTTCCTACCTTGATGTTGCTTAGCTGAGCTCCTTAGAGATGTAATATTATGGAGAAAGTTTTATAGACATAGGTGATACATTTCTTTAAGAAACTAATCTTTTCTCCAGTTTGTTATATCACCTACAGGCAATTAGTATCAATAATGAAGCACTTTTGCATTTGTTTTTTCAAAAAAATCTACTAGCATTAACTAATACATTATGCTTGGATATGTTTACATATACTGTTCTTATTGTCTCTTGTGGGAGTGATCAATATACACTGAACAACATTTGGTCCCTTCTTATGTATGTTGCAGTGTCGCAATACTATAAACCAAAGAAGTTGCTCTTGTTTTGTCATTTTTAATAACATTCTGTTTTGATTTAGACGTGCTTAATTCTATTCATTTCTGATCCATTGATCTGTAACCAGGCAGAAATGAAATTCACTCAGGAAAAAGAAATAAAATTTTCATCTTAATAAGTCAAGTGCAGCCTCCTCTGAGCTGCTCATCTTACCTACTCTACTACTTACCTACCACATTAGTTTCAGATAAAAAATTTCATTAGTTCAATGCACAGGAGTTATTATGAGAGGAAAAATACAGTTGTAAAATCACAAATTTAGAAGTCCTGTTTAAGATCTGTTTGCTGGGGTTTTTTTTTATGATTTCTGTTAATCTACTGAGACAGGGTGGATGGAGTACCTGCGGTAATGTCCAAATACCAGGCCTTTTGTGACCAGTTGTTATGTTAAGAGATCTCAGAATGTCTCCTTGATGAGACTGATTGGAATTTGTATTATACTGGCTAATATATACTACTGACACCTTATTAATAAATAGGAATAGTCTCAGTCAATAAAAGTATCATTCCTCAGTAGGGATGCTAATTTCCAAAGCACAATTAGGTACCATGAAATAAATGGACAGAAAATTGCACTTGAAGTCAAGCATGGCTGTTTGTTTTCTCTCTTATTTGAGATATTTACTCTTAGCAGGTAATTAGGTGATATTCATTGCTGATTGTTTTCTCTCTCTCCTACCACAGTGCTTCATGGAATATTTGCTAGTATATGTGTTTAGTTAGGACTACCATGTCAACCCTAGCGCGTACTTTGAAAAATTATTTGGTTGTGACAGAGGGCATGGGCAAAAGATTTGGGTCTGCTTAGCTGGTGGCCTCTGAGTTCTTATTGGCCTTCAGGCCCATCAGTCTTGGTATCACTGTGTGCTTATTATACTGACGTTTTTTTCTTTTGCAAGGAAGCAGTGATACATTAATTTTGAAAATTAAATTGCAAACATAATCTCTTAGCAATGCATAAAATTGCATCAATCTGATGGTTTATTTGGGCTGATTTCATTTTCAGAGTATTTTATTTGTGTTTTGTTGATTAGTAAAAGCTTTATTTCTAGTCACCTTGCCACTGTTGTTTAGAAATGCACTTGTGAAAATTGAATTGATTTTTCATTAAGGAGCCTTTATTTTCAGCTACAGATAAGCCAAATTGACCCAGAATATTCTTAAAGCATATGCAGCAGATTGTCTGAATTCCTAAACTGCCATCTCAGGTACTTTGCTAATATGGCATTGATCAATCTACAGATCCTAAACTGTGGAGAAGTGATATGAGTATTGGCCACAGGTTGCACTATGGGCCAGAAAGATAAATTGTTTGGGTTGTCTTTTTGCAAGTTTAAGGTCGCAATTCATTCATCTTGTTACTTTGCTGTATCTCTTTAGTGGCTTCAATTGCAGGATTAAATATTGAATGGTGGCAGATCATTCAATATATGGCTCTTCTGCTTTGGCATTAGGAGGCTTTTCATGCTTAAAATGGAACGATGTGCACACAGAATGCCAAAGGTAGTCGTGCCGACGATCTATTCTCTAAGATTAATCCCACAACAACATTATCAGGCAATTCTTAACACATTGATTTATTCCTGATATGACACTTCTGAAACAAATGGATAAATGCTTGGCATATAGTCAGAATCCTAGGAGGGAGAAGGTGGAATTGAACCCTCTACAGAAAGATCCATTTTTAAAATTGACCCATTAAAAGCTTAGTGAGGAAAATTTTAAACTTTCAGACAGAAATTCATGGTCCCTCATGCAAAGCTGGTCCTTAAGAAACAAGAGTGGGGTAAGAGGGATGATTCTTCCCAGAGGCTAGATAATAGTCTGCAAATTCATTATGTCCCTTCTTTACAGTAATGGTTGTGCCACTATACTTTTCAACTAGAGAAGTACTCCATGTTTCAGTGCCTCTGGCTTCCCTCAGAAAGGCTCCTCCCTGCACTGCTGCAGAGCTCTGCTCCAAAGTCCCCAAGAAGGCGCAAGATGCCTTGCAGACCTTTGCCTTGTTGCTCTCCTCCTACGGTTAGCAAGCAAGCACAGGCTTTGCAAACATTTTGGTTTTCTGCACTGGTGGAAGGAGCACGAGCATTATTAACTTCAGCAAGTGAGAAGTAGCTCCAGAGGTGAAAATGTGGTTTTGCTTTTTAAAATTGTTTCTAAGGATTAAATATGTGTTACATATGAGTTGGGACAAAAGTGAGATCCAGTCTCAGTCCTGTATCTGACTTGTGGATATTCTGTCATTGGGTGGAATTAAAAGCCTTGAGTCAGGTGCCTACACTTCCGAACAGTGTATTAATTACACTGCCTGGACAGATGTCTTACACTGATAGTCACAAAAGGCTGAGCAATTTTGCAGTGTCACTCATGTAGCCAAAGAAGATGTTGCAGAAGTAATACCCAGGAAGGAACTTGCGCCCTGGGCTGTAAGGTGACACCTGAACATTCACATTCATAATAAAGGAATTTCTCCTTTGGGTTTGAGCGCTCTAAGCATGTCTACGCTTTCTTGCAAAATTAGGAGAAGGAAATGTCCTCTGTGATGTGGTCTTTTGGAATCCCTCAAAACTGACTAGAGATTGTTAGGTTACCTATACATACATACATACATAGATCTAATAAATGTATGTATTAAACCTCACTCTTACCAAAATTATTTGAAGCCAGGTATCTCATCTCATGGGGAACACTTAAGACTGCTGGAGTCTCAGTAGTTCTGGCAGTCATCCAGGATATGGAGGAGTATGGTACAAGTCTCTCATTGAACTAAAAGTTGCTTATGCAAGGAAGAACAGTTCTAATAGAGAAAGCTGACAGAGACCTGCCCAAAGACATCCAGTGTGGTAGGCAGCCTGTCAGAGAACATTTCTTGAAAGTCAGAGATCTGTTTTCAAGCACTTTATTCATGAGGATTTGATTTTGAATTATTCTTGTGCCATATAAAAGGTATAAGAAGGATCCTCGTTAGCTTGTTCATTATTCAGTCTTTGCATGTCCATATGACAAGTATACCCTTGGTGCACTTTTCAAAACAGAAGTTATTGACTTGTTAAAGAGATGAGCTTAGTGAAACTAGATATTAGGATAAAATTGTTCTAAGGTTTATTCTCAACCAGTAAGTAGGGTTGTGGTCTTAAGTATGAAAAATATATGCTAGGCTGGGTTCTTAAATTAGTGCTTCTTACTGTGTTGCACTTACATAACTATTAAGATGCATGAATTCTGGCTGCCTGCCTGCCAAAATCTCATCTGAATATGGCTACTACATATACAGCTACTGTTCATGTGCTAATGTCTGTAAATATTCCGGCTAGCTAACAAGACTGTTACTTTCTTTGCGGTTTCTTCATGTAAGTGATTCTTTAAACAGACCATCTTAATACATTTGAACTTTAAATATTTGTTGACTTGAATGAGTTGAATTGAGAGTTGAAGCTTATTGATATTCAACATTTTTTCCTAATGCCAGTGAAACCTTTTTGTTGTATACAACACCTTTTACAGTTTGCTTTAAACTGCCAATGTGTTTGTTTAGTGCCAGTATAATGAAAGCTTACTTGGCAATGGTTTTTACTGGAAAACAGCATGTATGAAATGCTCTATGGCTGGTCATATGTGTGTTTGGAAAAGAATCTTTTATGTGGATATGAATAGTTGTCTTGGTTATGAAAAACTGGCATCCGGTTTCCCCTGAATTTGGTGTCAGGTAAAGTGATTATATTCAAAGATTTGTTACTAGACTCCAAACTAGTATTGAGGATAGAATATAATATATATATAAGGACTCTTTTTTTGTCTTCAGCTAAAATCCTTGCTTGTAGCAAAGGAATATTTTAATTTATTTGGCTGTCACTGACATCATAATACCATCAAAGTCAACATAAAATACAAGCAAAAGATCCTCTTTGGGGATCAAGAGTCTGTTGCAGTATTTGTGCAGTAGATTTATTTTTTTATACAGTCCACCTATCATCACGCAAGATTCCTGTTGATTTCATGGAGAATTACACATATAAGAATCAACTGCAGATTATGTAGTAATTCAGATTCAAAAGAAAAATATCTCCTAGGTGGCTGAAAGAATTTTTTAATACAATTAGATCCCACATGAGGACATTCTTAGATAGCCACATGTGATCCCTAAGTACACACTTCCCTGTAACAGAGATTGTAGATAAATTGCTGCGTAGGTGTCATGGTCATCACAAATTATCATTAAATTCTCTTTTTCTTTTGAGGAAAATGTTTCTCCTGGGCTTGAAGATGAAATAGCAACGATGAGAAAAACAGCATGTTACATTCTTAAATCTACAGGGTGCTAAAATCACCAGTTACATAAAAAGTTGGCTTTTCCTTATTTTAAGAAACCGACTTTCACATAAATGTTTATTTTTCTGATTACAAAGTGATTTAATCTGTGCATTTCCTTTGTCTAGATTTTTTTTTAGCACTGTAAATTTAACCCCATTATCACATACTCGCTAGCCTCATTTTTCCATTGTTTCATTTTTGTCTGTTAGATTGGCATAAAATTCAAAATGCAACTTTGGATGTGAAGAGCATCACTGGCCTGGAAATTTGACTTCTGATATAAATATACATATATGTGAACCAACAGTCCTCTGTTGATAAGCAATGTATGTGACCCATGACGGGCAGCTTGCTGTTCTGGTGGAGCGAAATATTACAGCTAGGGCATGCAGGCTTCTGCTCCACTGGGCTTGGAATAGATTAGTAAAATACTCTCCTAGCTCAAAGGGTTTTAGTTTGGGGTTTTTTTTCCCCCCGTGATGGATTATAGATAAACTCATATGCAAGTTCATTGCAAGATTCCTCTGAGACCCCTAGCTTTTTATGAATGGAGAGATTATTTATAAATGTTCAGCATCATTGTATTTTATTATTTTTCCCATAGGACAAGATTGCTGTGTTTTCTGTAAGAGATAGCAATCAGATTTTACAAGCACGTGGATTTAATGTTGTACATATTACTTGGGCTTAGGTAACTGAGGACTCTGTACTGAAGAAAGAATACGTTTGATTTCACCTCATGGAGGTCTCTTATTCATACGTAACAATCTTCAAACCAGAATGCAGTCTTTACCAAGGCTGGAGGTCTTCAATTCTAAGTTATTGATGCAGGGCCAGCCTTTGCCTAGCATGCTAAAAATTTCCATAGCAGTTTTCTCTGACATGTCTGATACTTCTTTGTCAGAGTGGCTTTGAAGTCCGCTATTTTTGGAGTTCTGTTTGAACTGTGGGGTCACATTGATGCTTGGTTTGGTCACTCAATTATACTTCATATTTGTGTTTGCTGGTCTTAGTTACTGAATCTTATATTCCTTTGGGCATAAAATATCTTTCAGTCACTGTAACATCTAGTTTGTTATCATCTATTTAAAAGCATTAACTAGAAAAATCTTTACCCAGGGAAGGTCCAGGACTTGAACGTGTGCAGCCATAAGTTGCATTCATTATTGCAACATAAGATGTCAATTAGTAGATTTGAGAGTTAAAGCAATAAAAACAGCCCTGTGATTTGATAGAGAGATTCAACAGCAGGCACTGAAATTCTTTGAGCATATCTTCCCTGCCTTAAAGCTCTAAGGGCAGCTTGGATTTTATTAGTAAGGCTTGGTAGCAAAATACTTCCCTGTATTTGTGTTACCACTACATCCAGAACCTCATCTCCAAATCTGCCTATCAACATTTGAAGGAGTAACAGCAAAGTTTAGAAACAGTTTCCCAAGATGTTGGGAAAAGCGTGGTAGGAAGAGTTCCTCATCACAGAGTGTTTTGCATATGGGAGAGGAAATAATCTTTCCATATTCCAAAGCATGCAATCAATGAGAATCCCAACTATACCTGAGAGTTTCTAAAAGGTTTGTGTGGAACACGTTCTCCAGCATGCAAACGTATCCATGACTAGTGACATGTTTTAAATTTCTTACATTAAAGAGAATGGCTAGATTGCTTACGAAGTTGAAATGGAGGACTGTATTCTACCTCAAGGCAATATTAAACTCGGAGTAGGAAGGCAAACATGTGAAACATAGAAACAGATCATGTTTGCCTTCTGTCATGGTTTAACCCTAGCGAGCAATATGCACCACACAGCCGCTCACTCACTCCCCCCCCCCTCAGTGGGATAGGGGAGAGAATTGGAGAAAAAAGGTAGGAAAACCCATGGATTGAGATAAGAACAGTTTAATGATTGAAATAAAATAAAATACTACAATTACTACTAATATTAAGAAATAGTAAATTCTAATAAAAAGGAAAACAACAGGAAAAAAAAAAGAGACAAAACCCAAGGGGAAATAAAAAAGTAATACAGCTGCTCACCACCCGCTGACCAATGCCTAGGCAGTCCCTGAGCAGTGATCACACCCCCCTGGCCCACTCCCCCTAGATTATGTACTGAGCGTGATGTCTTATGGTATGCAATATCTCTTTGGCCAGTTTGGGTCAACTGTCCTGGCTGTGACTCCTCCTGGCTTCTGGGAGAAGCTGGGAGGGCAGGGGCAGTATGAGAAGCTTAACAAGTACTTGGCTTAATGTAAGCATTGCTTGGCAACAACTAATACATCAGTGTGCCATCAACATTATTGTCGGCACAAATCCAAAACATAGCCTCATACTAGCTACTATGAAGAAAATTAACTCTATCCCAGACAAAACCAGCACACCTTTCAGATGCCTGAATGCCATCTTGCACACACGTACACGGGCCCATAGTGTTTTTCCTAGTAAGTGTCTGGAGTAGACAGGATATAAAACAGCCATTTTGGAAAGTCCAGAGAATAACTGTCCATATTCCCCTGAAAATACCTTGATGTGCCTCCTAAATAAGGACAGCTGGCATTCATGAGTAGGTGCATATTAAAATACGTGTATACATGCCTGTGGTGTTTGTCTGTTTTAAGGTATCTCTGATTGCTGTGGCTTGCAGTTCCTGTCTGCTGTCTTGTTAAAACTTTCAGTTGTCAATATGGGCAAGTATACAGTAGGTTATTACATCTCAAATACATAGGTTTGTTACTCTCTAGTATTTGTTTGTGGGTGGTGCAGAGAGCTGAATATGGGAGACAACAGGAAATGACATTATGTGTCATAGCTTAGTTTGCACATATCTTACCATGAGATCCCCTCCCCTCCTTTCCCCTCTTCCTCTTCCTTCATACTAGTGAAATTTAAATCTGTTGGCTGGCGAGTTTGCTGGGGAAGTGAAGGTTTCCATGGTGTAACTTCATATATGAACCAGACTGGATATTAATGACACTTCAGGCATGTAGTGACCAGGCAAGCTTTGTCCAGTGCTGGTTTACCACCTTCTTGTGTGCTCATCAGTGTGCTGTAGTAAGACAATGTTAGGCACGGTTCCCTCTTAACATTCCCTCACGCTAGGTTAAGGTCTGTCTTAGCTCTGTTCTTACAATACTCTTTTCTGAAAGTCAAGTTGTAATAAAACCAGCCAAGGCTTTCTCCCGTAGGTCAGCTGCTCTTAGATTGTACCTGTCAGGACTGCTGAGTCCACTCGACAGTCTCGTTTTCAATTACGGGTCATAGATTACTTTTAAGGGACCTGGTAAAGGTAACCAAGAAAATTGAGCTTGGCAAGATTAAATTTGCTGTATAGGGATCTTCATCTTCAAAAGAAAATTCTTAACGCTCTGTGAAGAAAAAAAAAAAAGAATAAAAAAGGCTGAAGACTACACATACGTTCTCTGAAAGTGACTTTTGTATCATGATAGTTCAAAAACTCAGCTGGCCTCTAGCCACCAGAATACACTAACCTTTGATAGGTTGAAGAAAAGAATCTTTGGTAGGTTATTAGAGTTATATTTATTCCATAGTTACATAGTTTATAGGTTTCTTCATCCTATATGAATGTATGTCAGGCTGTATTGATATTAACTAGAGAATAGTTTGTTCTAGCACGTTTGTGCATCTGATGGCTTAAGATGAGACACTGTGTATCTGAAACATGCATTGTCTCCCTTGCCCCTACCTAGTTATGGTTTCCTCAATTTTAAGATGATGAATGTAAGAACTGCTGTTTTATGTTAAAGTATTTGTACAACTATTGTGTATGTGGTATAAGGCTTATGGAGTATATCCTTTGGATACTTCTAAACTAGTGACATGAGCAGATTTTACAGATATAGAAAACCAGAAGTGAAAGTAGTAGCATTTGGGTATAGTGGAATTGTTTCTCATATTCACTGAGAAAGACACTATGCAAAGGTGTTTATGTAGTGGTATTAATCAGAATGGATTTCTTAACTCTGTAAGGGCCCATATATACACTTACACCAGTAGAGTTACTCATATTTGTAAGCATATTGAAACATAATCCTTACTGTAGTAATAGTACACTAATTTATATTTGCTAATCTGTATTTCCTGTACAGTGAAGGGCCAGAAATCAGATTTGGGCCATAAGGAACTGCTGCTTTCCCCTTTAGCAGGAGGGAGAGAGCAGTTACCAACTGAGCGAAATAGTAATAGTGACATACATAGTGCATTAGTTTAAGATTTGTTATGTTTATTGGCTGCAGCAATATGCCCCGAATCTACTGAGATGGTACTGACCTGTATCAGGAGAAGGGTTACTTGGAATTAAATTCCATTAGTTGTTTTCCCAGTTTGTCTGTTCCAGTCATTCCCCATGTGAGTTATTCTTACAAAATGCAAGTATTTTTGACAGCAGACTGCGTGAAGTGTGGTTTGAAGCTTAGAGCAGACAGAGTTTTAGTATTTTACCCTAACAGTCTAGAGAATTATAATATATTCCCAGAAATCAGTAAGTGTAGCCAGAATGCAGTTCTCCCACCTACAGAAAGCTCTGTGGTTGTTTTTTTCCAACAGCTGGCAGCCTGTGGGCCTGAATCGTTATGGCCTCGTCCCTTCCTTTGTCACTTGGGCCTCATCTGCCTGCTTACTCTCTGGGTCCCACCAGTGTTAGTCGCCAAAGATTCTGGCCCACTGTGCTGCTGCTGATACCATTTATATTTATGGCTGAATTTAACTGAGGGAATTACAAATTGAACTTAAGATGCCCTGTGACACACCTGAAATATCTGAACATAAATGGTCATTGCAAGACTAGGTAAAGCACCAAGAGAGACATCTGAGAAGTTCTGAAGCATGAGCCAAATGCCAGATCCCTTCACAGCAGTTTAAATATAGTACAAAATCATGGTTAAAATGTTTATCCCAAGCTGTGTGAACAAAATCCTTATTAAGTGAAATCTGATTTGATATAAAAGAACTCATAAGTCATCTTTTAAAATTGTCTGTTCACTGTCAGGAATAGTAGATGCTTATACATTATATAAAATAGTATATTTATTCCCCCCTCCAGTTAATGTTAAGCTATTTTTTTCTAACTAATTGGCTTTTCATACACTCATTTTATTGTACTTGGAGTTTAATATTTAAACTGCTTAACATGCTAGTCGATTAGTAGAGGGCCAGACCCTGCTACACATTTTCATCATGTAATTTTATAGACCTATCTGCACCTAGTTAATCTTTTTCCCTCATGAACTTAATCAAATTGCCTATATTGCAGTTCATTCCTTAAAGGCACAGATTTCCACTGGAGATCTGTATTCTCACTATGGTTGATGATTCTGACAATTTTGCGGTGTAGTCCTCTAGTCCATTAGGGCTGAAGACGTGTAAACTAGGGCATAAGGTGAACATTTTTTTGTTTCTTCTGGAAATTAAGGTCTCCAAAATCCAGGTTTTGTGTATTTGTCAACTGTGATATAGCTGCTGATTTGCTGAGTTACCCTTAATGACCTCCGCAGACTTGGACTCTGTGTAGTGCTGGGTAAGAAACCCTGTATCATCTACTCCACAGTGAGCCCAGTCTGCCAGAAAAGTTAGGGACCCAAGGTGGGTACAAGTCTGAGCATCATCAGGTATTAAGGTGGTGCAGTTAGGTGGTGCATGAGGACACCAAGATGGATATAGGTCTTAGATGGTTATAAGCGCTTTGATATCTGGTGATCCTTGCTCAGAGAAGCTCCTTCATACTGGCAGCACTGAGAGCTGTGCATGACCTGGATTCAGAGAGGGAGTGGGGACGTATATGGGGTTGGGCCAAGACATGGTGTTTAGGCTGGAATGGTTTTCCATGGTGCTCTGAGGGAAGCCGTGGGCATGGAGGGCATGTCGTGTCAATGCAGGGGACGTGCTGCGGGATGGCTGCAGTGTGTTTGGATATGGGCGGACAGCACTGTGGGGACTTGGAAGAAGCGAGGGGGATGTCATGGGCTTGGGAAGCAAGAGGTAGACTACTGCAATGTGGGGGAGCGATACGGGGGTCATATGTGGAGTAGGAACAGTATGTGCAGTGGAGTGGCAAAAGTGATGGGTTTTGCCTTTAAAATCTTGTGTGTTTTTGAAAAATGAGAGTACCTTAGACTTGAGTCAGCATGGTGTTCCTTTTTCCTTTTCTAATGCAACTGTCCGATCCCCAGGACAGCAGGAAAAAACATCTTTAGTGTGTTGTTTTATTTTGTTTGTGTTTTTGAAGAATGTGTAGTAGTAGTCAGGAAAAATGTATTTTAATGTTTTGATTTCAAATTAATTTAGTGATTTAATCAGCCAAACTTAGTTTTGAAACTGGGAAGGATTGCTATTTCACAATCTAGAAGCGTTATTCCTTTCCAAGTATTACCAGGCTGTTAATTCCAGGCATACATTTAGCAAATTGCAGAAAACCTATGTTTAATTGCAAACCCTGTTTTCCTTTATAAGAAAGGAAAGGAAAATATGGTCGTCATATTTTTCAGGCTGTAAGTCAATGTAGAAACATTTATGCAGCTTCCTCCCCGCTAAGCCCATTATATCTGTCTTTAGTCATGGGTTTGTTCCATTAATATGTCATAGACAGAGCAAGCAGGTTACTAATCAGAAGGTTAAAGGTGATTTGCTGAAATGGAACTATGTAAGCCAGACTTAATGTGAAAAGACAAAGAAAAGCAGGGAAGAGAAAAAGAAGAGAGAAAAGCAACAGCTTTTTCTATGATCTGTGCAGTGAGGGTGAGGTTAGCCTGCATGTTCTCAGATTATTTTGGTCCCGTTTGCTGTTTTACAGCATACCCGAAACATGCCTGTTCAGCACAGGTTATTTTGTTAGGTGTTTGTCTAGGATCAAACATCTCCTTAAGGCTGATTTGTATCTTAGGCACTATATTTGTAATAGGGAAATGAAATAAAGGTAGCAGTGTTTCAGAGAAACTGGTGAAAAGACAGGGCTTATTAACACAGAGCGATGAGGAGCAGAAGCATTCCAGCTTGTACTGACCCCAGCCGAAAGATCTGCACATTAAAAAGCAACACTGCAGTCTTGCACTTCGGGTGCAGGAGTCTGTCTGCATTAGCCAGGAGCTTCACCCAGGCTAATAGACCTTGTCAAGAGGTACGGCATAGTGCTAACACGCTTTGATGTTTCGCAGCTCAGAGGTACTTGCATACTTGCCAGGTCATGTATTTTGGCATCCACGTGTAGACATCCATCCTTAGATGTGTAATTTGAAAAATGTTTTTGTGATAAATGGAAGGAAGGCATGTCCCTATTTTACAGAATCAGTAGCAAATACTTGAAAGTAAGTTTGTTGTTTGCTAAGCACGTTTGTTTTTAAACCTGCTCGGGTTTCTGAAAAAGAGTAATCAAGAAATTCAAGAATCAAGATGTGAGTTGCAGAGTCTTATTATCTTTTCATTACCACACTTACTTGCATATTGGTTAGATGATCATTATTGTTAACGTCTCACTGATTTTACTAAGAAATTAGATTTGTTTTCCATATGGAAATTTAATAAAAGCTAGCATATAGATACTGAGAGAGAGAATGAAAAACACCCTTACCCTTTTTATCAAGTGATATAACATTTTGATATTAGCACCTAGGTAGCTAGTGTATATAATATTTTTCCAGTTATTAAAATCACTACTAGTGAATAATGTGTTGTGAAAAAGCATTGTAAAACGATATGTAGCCTTTAAACTCATTTCTTTCATGTCATTTCATTCAACTTAAACCTGTTTGACATTGTCCAAGTTAACAAGTTACCCTCTTCTGTTCAGCATCTACTGGTGGCAACCTGTAAATCAACATCTCATCCAGAAGCATGAAAGACCTCATTAAATCTATTTTTGTGTGAGTTAACAGATCTCCGAATTAACCTTTCTTTA
Source organism: Pterocles gutturalis (assembly GCF_000699245.1). Lineage (NCBI taxonomy): Eukaryota > Metazoa > Chordata > Aves > Pterocliformes > Pteroclidae > Pterocles > Pterocles gutturalis. The sequence continues at coordinate 19,718 of NW_010112577.1, read as the reverse complement.
AAAATAAAATAAAAAAAAGATAGAAAAGGTCACTCTCTTTGTATAATGAAGTTTGCTGACCACAGAGATTTTCAAGCCTGATGGCACATGTGACTGCACGGTTGTCTCATCATTTTGGCAGTGTTCTGTTTGACGCCAGGGAGGAATGCTAAGACTCTAACTGTCTGAAATGTGTTAACATGTAGATTTTTTTTTTTTAAAGCAAGAAGTGAGAAGTGGAAGATAAAATGTCTTTACATTCACTTTTTTCCAACAGCAGTAGGTTATTGATGTGAAATGGCTTTTGATAATAATTTTGGGGGAGAAGAGCTCATCTCTCCATTCACTTGCCCAGTCTTTGAATGGCAGTACAATCTTGCATTTTATGTTTCATTTATTCTGTTAGAATTTTCTTTGTTTCACTAACAGGTAAATACAAGTAAATATATTTTGACACAATAGCTGCAGAATGACTACATAAGAAAGCCATATCTTACTTGAACGTGGACTGTTAACAGTGTATGGCCATTAATTAGACCTCTGAAGGCAAAAACAAAGCCCACACATGCTAGTAGTCATAATGATTTTCAGTTACGTCT
>NW_010112577.1:2678-19109 GCF_000699245.1 Pterocles gutturalis | reverse complement strand
GGGAAAATTATTTTAAGCACATTACTTTTTCAGTATAGGGCATAGAAGCTAATGTACTTCAACAGAAATCACAAGTATAATTTACCTACATTATAAATAAAAGACAAATGACAAACATTTCCAAAATTTGCAAATGGGAATGTCTACAAATAAAAACACTTTAGTAACAGCAAATAAAGGCAGAAGAAAAATATAATAAAGCATTAAGGAGAAAAATGAAGATGCTAAGAGTACAAATAGCATTTTAGTAACAACATCATTACAGCAACATCTATACTTTTGCGTGCCAGTGTGTCTTACAGACAACTAAAATCTGATTATAAAATATGTCAAGTAACAGACAGTGCAGAGTGCAAATATCTGAAGCAAGATGCAAGACAATTTATTTATTACATTGGTTAAAATTACTGCTACACTGAACCAGATTAATTTTTCTGATCATTTTAATTTCAGTTTACACAATTTAAATAACAAATAATATGTGTCCATTGAAAGAGTGCATTTTATGGTCAAGGTGGGTTCTTCCTCCTTTTGGCACTACCTAATAGAACATGTTAAAGTATTTGGGGGTTGGTTCTGAAAACCTGCTCAATGTTGAACTTGATCAAGCATGTATGACATAGAATCACACTAGGGGACAATGTGACTTGCTAAGGACCTACCTATAATATCTAAGTGGAAAAACATTGTATTATCATGGGGACTTCAATGGAGAGATTATGTTCTCTATGACTTATGCTGTCAGTACTAAAATGACCCTGACATTTAAAAAAATCATACATAACTAAAATATTGATGCAATAAATTCTTTAAACATCATATTGATGGCTAAAAAAGGAGAAAAAAGTCACAGTTAATGTTGGCTTAGGTGATTGAGCATATTATTTTATGACTTTGTTAAATAGAGAAAAATGAAAACCAGGAAATATTCTGTGTGAAAAACTGTAACATAAAATCTCTCTCAGTAAATTGAAAACCCATCTTACAAACTCAAAAAAATATTCAAATCCAAAGCCTGAAATGATTCTTTCAAGTTTTTGCTGAAAACTGCCTTAGATAGGAGACAGAAAGCCATGTTAAATAAATCAGTTTGAGAGGATGCATATTGAAAAACAACTGGAGGAGAGCATCATTTCATGATAATGAGTATGTACAAGCTAAGAAATTCAGAAAACTGAAGGGACAGGAGGACAAGTTAGGGAGAAATCTGTGGCCAGTGTTTGGTGTTGGTTTTTTGTTTTCTTTCCTTTAATGGGGCAGATGTTGGGCGTCTTGTGGCTATTAAGACGAAAAGGAATGAAAGGAATCCTAACAATGTTAACCAAATCTAGGCAAAAATAGAATAATTCTCTCTTGCATTTGGTAAAGTTGACTTATATGAAGTTGTCTAACACTGGAACACTTTCAAAGAAATGAAAGTAAGACAGTGCTTTATAAATACTGACCATGTATAATTTTACAAGCCTGTCTGTTTTTCTGGCAAAATAACTGACTACTGGATGCAGTAAACATTCATGTGAAATTTAATGTTAGCATTTAACATTCAGTGGCATTTTAGCATCAAGACTAATTAACCTCTGAAGCCAGCTCTATGGTTTTATGGAAGATTTTCAATTGCCAGAAGAAAGAATTATGATCTTCTCGCCAAAAATCAAGTTAAACCCGAAATGTAACTAATGGCAGTTCTGTGGCCAGTGTCCTGCATGTTTGCAGTGATATCTTCAAGTCTGACTTCCATTTGTAGCATACAAGATATGCAAGACCATAAACCTTGGCAGGTTTACACCATGTTACAATTGCATTCTTTATTTAAAAATCTTCATGAAGAAAGATACTAGGAAACTTCTATAATGTCTGTTTTATTTCGAGCAGCTGTCTGTAGGCTGTTCTTTTAGAGGCATAGTTAGAATAATTGATATAAAGCTTTTTGAGATGGTAAGGAATGTGATACTTCAGACCATCTGCAAAGTGGTGGCCTTACAGTAAAAATCAAGTTAATAAAAGAAGGAACTAGGTACTCACTGTATTAATCTTTTTTTCTCTATGATCTTTTTTATTTTACCTGTAATAGAGCTCTAACCTTTGAATATTCTCTGAGTTGAACAATTTCTCGAGATCCAGCTGTCTCAGGATTGTTTTAGTTCAGTTTAATATTTCTTTTGATTCACTGTTGGGTTTCTTTAGCTATTTATGGGATTTAAATCCTGTGCCAGATAGGGGTTAATAAATCAAGATATGAATAATTATAAAATTATTGCAGATGAATAAATGAATATGACCTCATTAGAAAATACTCTTAAGTCCACTGGCTTTTTCCAACAAATAGGTGTTTGATGTTACTTTTCCATACCTCTTCTCCCAATAAAACATACCAAATCTCTGTTTCAGAAGATTAAAAAAAAAAATCTGAATTGAAGCATAGAGATGTTTTCTTGATCTATAGATATAACAGTTTTCCCCCTACATTTTTATAATGGAAAGTAGAGTTTATTTTTAAGGATGAGACTTCATAGGATAGGCAAGCCAATCCAATATCTATTTGCATCAGAAGGGGATGATCCCTTCCCACTTGACTCCAGGCAGATGCTGTGGCCGTTTCTTTTGCAGACTTAGTACTTAATTACGCAGGCATAGAGCATGTCAGTTCACTGGATGATCCAGGCATGATGGTCGATGCCAGTGTACGCTATGCTAGTACTGCCTCGATCCTGAGTCTTGCTATGCGGTGGCTGTTATTCCTTTGTATCACAGCAGGCTTTCATCCAGTTTCTTAATGATCTAGCTGAGGCCATTGAGCCAGCAGAGTATTATTCCCTGCTCCTCTCCCCACCTCCTCTACCCCCAGTTTGTTGGAATAGTTACCTGAAAATTTAGTAGCTCGAACTTGTTCCCTGCAGAGTCAAGACAAACAGCACAGTTGACACAACACAGGAGGCAGGGCTTTGGAGAAGATGGGCATAACTGCAGCAGCACTAAGATTTTAATGTCAGCTTTAATGGATCTGTATCCTCACCCTGAAAAAAATTATCCCACATCACCAGCCAGCTGAATCAACTCGCCCTGCAGCTGCACAGGCTGATCTAACGAAAGCAGGAGGAAGGAGGCAGGCAGGAATCCATGGCTTCAAGGGGTGGGCAGTGGGACCTCCCCTTTTGGCAGCCTTAGACTGGCATAGCTGTAATATGAAACTACTTAAGGTTTACTGAGGAATCTGGAAGTGTCTGATTCAGTTTTACATCATCTAATTTATGCTCACATGTACTTTCTCATCACTCATTGCAATTTGTATTTACAGTACAAAATTATTTGTGAGGCAGAGAAAGGAAGAAATTTAATTCAAACCCAAAATTGAAAAGTGAATGTAGGACTTGCATCAATAATTAACCTTCCAGAATATTTACTTCAAAACTAAATGTAAATTCATTTTGGATCCTGATAGTGTCCTCAAGACCCCTGTACTCCCTCTTGCAGTACACATAGTTTGTTGTATTGTTGTACCTTCTTATTTGACCTCTCTTTCCTAAAAAGGCACAAGGCATAACAGGAATTGATTATCTGTTCACTGATTTGTTCCACCTGTATTTTCTCAGGCTTCAGAAACTGGGTTTCAAGTTAGAGAGAAGAGAGAGATCTTACCATTTTGATCTGGTGCTTGGATCAGGCAGGTAAGGGCCATTAAACAGGAGGAAGCAGGGCAGCTATGTCTGACATAAGTTATTCCTGCTCCAGAGTGTCACTTATCTCTTTCCTTTACTGATGCTCTTTTGTGTCTGTTTAACCATCGTTCAGATATTTCAGAATGACACCTTTGTTTCCACGAGCTTTCTTAGCATTGCTGATGTCCACGTAGGCTCCCAGCTGAGTGGGCTTGCTGTCAAACTATCCAGATGTCCCTATATGTGTGAGCAATGCATGGGACTTCACAAGTTTTATTCATTGAAATGCACAGGAGTTGATCTGCTTTGGGTAAATCTGATGCTGTCAGGACAGATCCAAGGAAAACGGGCTCATTTTCTTAGCTTGTTTATTCTGGGTGTGGTTATAATTTTAAGCCATAGAAAGCGTGACTGACTTCAGCCTAGTCCAGCTCACTGGCCCTGTCTGGTATAACATAGCTTTCTAAACAGGTTATCCAAAAAAGGGGAAGGTGAAGAACATAGACTCATTGGAAAGTATGGTTTTGACTTCCTATTAAGGGAGCTTTTAATACTTAAGCTTGTACTTTTCCAGATTACCATCTCCTTGTCCTTAGGCAGCTACTGGAACACCCATTTTAGAGGTGATGTAACTATACGTTAGTCATCCCAATACATTGTTGAATTATGAGTCAGTGCTGCATCATTGGAAAGCAGCCACGGGATTTGTGGGATTGATAAAAGGTGCTTTGTTTCCTTCATTGTTCATCAGAAGTTTGAGTAAGGAGGGAATACATATTGGTAATTGTACTTTCAGGTATTTGGAATTGCAGACTCAGGTTTGTAAATTAATGGTCAATATTATGTTAAAATAAGAATGTTACTTTGAGAACAAACAGTGTATCAAATGAAAAATAAACTTGTCTTTCTGTAAGCTCTGTTTAAACAATTTTACTGGTGGGTTTGTGGAGTTTGCTGGGATGTGCAGAGTCCTGCACTTAAAATATAATAGCCACTTAGTTTACAGAGTCCTTCTAAGGAAATAGCATTGAAAATTATTTCTTCGCTGCTGGTTTTCTCAAACCACAATAATTATCTCTGTTTCACCTTCCTTTTCCCTAAGTTTTGACACCATGACAGATTTTGTAGTTGGAAAACGGAATGTTCTGCCTCTGTGTTCTTGAGAATTAAATGCTTCTATTTATCTGAAGTCTGAAATCCAAAATTAATAATTACAACATCAGTAACTTCAAAATTAGTAACATAAAATATGATTAAGCTAGTTAAACACCACCGTTCCCAATACCAACCCCTGCAGAATGCCACCTGTCACTGGTCTCCACTCCGACATGGAGCTGTTGACCACGACTCTGAGTTGAGTCAGTTCCTTATCCACTGAGTGGTCCACCTGTCAAATCCATGTCTCTCCAGTTTAGAGGCAAGGACATTGTGTGGAGCACTATCAAATTCTTTGCAGAAGACCAGGTAGATGATGTCAGTTGCTCTTCCCTTATCCACCAACGCTGTAGCCCCGTTGTAGAAGGTCACCAAATTTGTCAGGCACTATTTGCTTTTAGTGAAGTCATGTTGGCTGTCGCCAATCACCTCCTTGTTTTCCATGTGCCTTAGCATAGTTCCAGGAGAATCTGATCCATGATCCTGCTGGACACAGAGGTGAGACTGACCAGCCTGTAGTTCCCCCAATCTTCCTTTTTTCCATTTTTAAAAAATTTGGGTTATGTTTTATCTAGAGAGAGAAATAAAATGAACATTCAGATTATTACAGTCCATATGCTTCACTGAAATTTACCACTTTTCACTAGCAGTTTAGCAAAGCACAAGGAAAGAGGTATAGGTGAATCTAGGATGTTCTGTAAGTTTATCTGCATGTAGGCTACTGGTTCACAGCTAGATATATTTTGCTTATTTTGCAGCTACAGGCACAACTACAGTAGGATTGTTAATGGATCATTATCTTTAAAAAACCCAAAACTTCCAAATACGTTTCGATTTCTAGGGTCACTTTGAGCACCAGAAGAATGTCTGTAAAATAAAGTATGCAGGTAAATAAATAAAGAATATTGATAGCCATATGACTGAACTCTTTTCTCTGTCCACCCACCCTCTCCCCCCTTGTTTTTCTTACCCCTTTGCATGTGTGGGACAGTATTTTGTTTGGCAAGAATGTACTTCAAGAACAAATGATAATTTGGGAATGAGAAATGGTGATTCAGATAGGAGGCCTTTCCTCCTGTAATTATAAAACACAGCAAACTGAGAATGTGGAATTGCTTAAAGCCAGGATTGGAAGGGATCCCTGGAGCTCATCAGGTCCAACCTTCTGTTGAAAGCAGGGCCTTAGACTTAGATGATGCAGGGCTATGTGTCAAGCCACAACTGAAATAATTTCCACCAAGGGAAATCCCACTTCTTGGTGGGATTTATTGGGCAATTTATTCTAATTTTAGTTGTTCTTAAAATGTAATTTTTTAAATATCCAGACAGAACACCCCTGAAGCTGCTTCGGCCTGTTGCCTCTTGTCCTGTCACTGCGTGCCCTCGTGAGGAGACTACCTCCATCTTCCCTACAACCACTTTTCAGGCATTGGGAGACTGGGATGAGCTCCCTCTGAGCCTTCACTTCCCTAGTCTGCATGAATCCCTTCTTCCAGCCTTTCTTCATGCAGCAAGTTCTCCAATATGTAAATCATCCTTGTGGCTCTCCACTGGACTCTCTCCAGCTTGAGCTGGAGGGACCAAATTCTTGATGTTTTTCTACAATCATCGCCTTGAAGGTATTTTAAGAGGGGAATATATATGACTTTGTGAAACTCATCAGTTTAGTGCTGCACCATGTGTTATCATGTATGTTGTTTAAACCTGCGATTTATGTAGTCTTCATATATGTCCTAAATAGGCTATGAGATATTTATTTTATCTAAAGACATCTACATTTTGGTGGAATGTTTATCAGAGTTAAAGCACTTAAATTATGTATGTCCATGCTTTTTTCTTTTGTATTTTATATGGTGGGACTACTAGGGTTTGGAAAGGTGGGAGGGAAAGATGTTTCTTTTTTTTTAAACAAAGAAAAAAGGAAAAAACTATTTATTAGCTCTTTTATGTTTCCCACAATGCAAAATTGCTGTCGTACCAACTAGTGCTGAACAGTGAGTGGTGGTTTTAAGTAATCAACTACATACTTGGAACATATTTTGAAGCATGAACGTGACATCAGTAGGGTTGTGTACTGGAGGTGAACTGTGATCCCAGAAGTAATATAGAAGATTTTTTTCAAGGAAATCCAACAAAATTGTGCTATTGTCTTAAGACAATGACTGGCAGCATCTGTATTACTTATATATACTAAACTCCAATGTTTTGTGACTCACATTAACCTCTTTCACAAGGATCACAAATCTTCAGAGGATCTCCTATATCTGTGTAATTTACTCTCTGTCAAACTTATAAAACAAATCTCAGTAATACTTTCTGTTAGGGGAGAAAAGGAACTTGGAAAGGAAATCTCTATCATGGCTGGCTCTGCAGTTTGAGAGTCCAGATCAGAAAGATGTGAAAATCCTTGTTGCGACACCCATAACCATGGTTAGACAGATTCTTGGTTAAATACATTAGCTCATAAAGTCTGTTATGTTTTTGGTGTGTTTTGGTTGGCTGGGTTGTTTTTTTCTTCGGGGGGGCAGGGGGAGAGGAGCGTGGAATTATTCTGTCACAAGGTTATTGATAGAGATTTTTAAAAATTATATTAAATAAGCCAGGGTAAGATTAAGCATGTCAAAATTTGATATTGTCTATACAGCTACAGATGTTTAGTTTTAGCTCCCTTTTAAAAATAAAATAAGCAGAAATACCAGGCAGCAAAATATTTGGGAAAGTTTTAACTCATCTTAAGTACCTTCTTAATTGTTGCTCTTCTTTCTTTCTTGTTACTGGGTCAAGCTCCACTTTGTGAATTGTAGCTTATCCTACTTCATTTACAGTTCTAAATCTCCCCTATATCTTCTTCACATTTCCTGGTTTGTAACACATATCTTTGCTTCTGAGAAGTTCATTTCTAACTTCCCAGGTGCCTACATCATGTTAGAAATATTTCTATATAAAGACTAATGGTGCAGGTAGACATTTTATCTATATCCTTCTTTGAGACTGACTATTATCTTATTATTATCTTATTATTATCTATTATCCTTGCTTATGAGCTTATTTTTGTCGTTTTTGCAATACAAGAACGTGTCTATCATTGCCTTACAATGTAATTATTTTAAACATATGTTCCTCCATAGTTTTGAGTCTCACTCTGTTGGCATTACAGAGTAGAATTTGACAGCTGGGTAAGTCTTATTTAAGAGCACATTCTGCTAGGAACTACTTCCTGCAAAGAAAAACAGAAAATATGTAAGATCCCATTTAAACCAAAAAACTGAAAGAGAACAACTCTTTAGCACCAAATTTCCTGAACTTCCTTTCCAATACATAATCAAAACCTAGGAAAAGACATTTGGGATTACACGCATAGCTTCAATCCAGACTGCTGCTCTTTTTTGCTTTTTCTCTGTATTAGGAGAAAATCTGTGTACCCACGTGTTTAGATTAAAGACTGGTTTTTGTAGCAGAGTAAGACGTAGTTTTCACCACTATGAGGAGATAGGTTCAATGCCTCCTTCAGGGAGTATGACCTGTGTGAAACACAGCATTTAATCGCAGTCCTACTTATACCACTTCGTTACAGTATCACCAGACCAATTATAGCAACATCCAGGCTTATCAGAAGTCTCCTCAGAACAAAGTCCAGAGCTATTCACTTACCCTAGAAGTTGCAGTAGCTCAAATTTGAGAGCTCTGAAAACAACTGCATTGCTGCTGCTGTTACTGTAGCTGGGCTGTGGACAAATGTAATTTTAGTCTCTGATGCTGTCAATCTGGCATCTTCCAGAAGTAGTGATTTTATTATATATAAAAAAAATCTGTCTGCTGTATCTTACAGGGTGCTTATGTAGAAAATGATGTATTAAAAAAAAAATAAATAAGGTTGCTAGAAGAGGATTAGGGCAAAGACTCCTAAAAAGTTGTTAACTCTGGGAGGACAGTCTTTTGAAAGCCATTGCACCAGTGCACACTGCCAAACTCTTGTATTGAAAAGTTTTGGGTGAAATACTGGGACATATAGATAATATGGTCCCAGAAAACTTGCCAAGGAAACTGGAGTCAGAAATGTAGGAAACTGTTCAAGATTAGGCCTCAAACATGCTGCATTCATTACCAGCAGCTGTGTGTATAAGAAGTGTTTCTTTATGCCACACAACCAAAACCACTGTGGCCTGTCACTGTCATTTTTATAGCAATTTGCTGACTTTTTAAGAAACAGGAAAACATGTAGCTAAAACAGAAGTTGAAAGGACTGACAGAAGATAATTTCAGGGAATTTTAATGGCTACTGAGTGTGTACATGCACTTCAGCATAGCTCTACGGTATATTTAAGATTTTACTTTAATAAAAGTCACTAAGAAAATTTAAAAAATATTAATAATAGTTTAATGTTTACGGTAAATCATCAATGCATACCTTAAAAGATTCCTTAAAAAGCCAGAAAGGGGAAAGTGATACAACAGTGTTGTTACTATTCTGAGCATTGGGATTTTAAGTTGCTGACACTTTCTTTTAAGATAAATTCAAATATGCCTCCATTAGGGGGAGTTACACATTCATCACTAAATTCTTCAGATTTTCAGACACTGGTATGATAGATTTTCTCTTGGATGTTTTTGTTTTCCTTTTAAAATACTCTGTTACTACTACTACCATCTTGTTCCTCTGTTGTGGGACACATTTTTAACTTGTTTAATCAGCATGCAAAAATTTGCAGCAAAGAAGAAGGCCCAACTTTATCAATTCCTGAATACTTCAGGGAAAAAAAAAACTTATTATAATAGTGAAAATATCTTTATAAGTTGGAGGATTTTACAGAATGAAATATAAATCATAAGGTTTAGAAAACCTGGAGAAAAATTATCTCAAGCAGTTTTTCATTGGCCCATCTTTTTTTTTTTTTCATCTGTGAAACTGCTTCTGCCTCAGGGTAGTTCAGGAAATCTATCAGTGTCTGGTTTGTTTACTTTGGTTCAGGAGAGTTTTAAACAGCAATGTGACCCTTGTGTTGGATGTTAGCATGAGTGTTATCAGAAAGGCAAAGAATACTCATGGACTTCGGCTGATAAATTCTTATGCCAGGCTTTGGAGTATAATAGTTTTAGATGAGGTATTGAAATCATGTAGTTACATGCCTAAGCACTCTCCATCTAGCTAAGCTCCTGTGTAATGTGGATAGTGACAGATCCCTTTTGTTTATATAGAGAACTGAGATCCACAACCAGCTGAATTCTCTGTGGAATAAGTCCCTTGCACATTCGCGGTGCAATCACAGCAGGAGTCACTCGGCCCTTGCATAGCCCTTGAAGTACTTTTGTCAGCTTTTGTGGTCCAGCTGCAGGAAGCACTGGCTCCTGTGAAACTTCAGAACTTCTGGGAGGCCACATGAGTAGAAAAAAGGATTTCAAACACCTATAATGTAGGATTCAGGTATACCACATCTTGTCTCAAAATGAACGCCAGTATCAGTACTCTGCTCCTCAGGACAGAGCTCTACTGGAGACTTTCTGTCCCCTCCCGTCCCGTCCCCATCCCCCCAAGTTGTCACAAAGGTAAGTGGACAAGATGAGAAAGGACAATTCAATGTGGGGAGAAGGGGAGAGGGAGGGATGAACTGATAGCAGCAATTCCTGAAGCTCATCTTTCAACAATTGTTGTCTTTGCCTAGATAGATGACTGAATTCTATATGTGTAGATCATCCTCATTGTATAGAGATCTTTCTTGTAATAAAATTAATATTTTTTGCATTCATTTTACATGCAATTTTAAGAACAAGCTGTTTTCCCATACTTTTCTACTATTTTGAGCCCACTTCAACCAAGTACTGAGCAAATACAGTGAGATATGAGTATTTCAACTCTAATGAAGCATAAGCATTCCCAGTAAATGGGAAGGAGGGAAGAGTAATCCCAAGGTATGGGAACTTCCAGATTCTTGAAAAAGGACTGATGATGATTCTTGCAGTATAATGGATGGCAGGGGAAGCCAAGGCAAGTTGTGTGCGTGCAGGGAAACACTTCAGAAAACACTGCTGTAGAAAGCAGTGAACTCTTTCAGACATTGGTAATGCTATATCAGCCTTTTTACCAGTATTATGGCCAGCTTCTATAAATTTTATTATCTTCAGGACCTTTGCAATAAAAGCTGCATTTTTACTGACTGCTTTTCATATCTTTGAATCCGTCTCCAGCAGGCTTGGCTCTGACCATCATAGATTTTTGGCCTCAGTGCTGATCCAGTCACACTGGCATTTTCAATCCTGAATGTGACTCCACTCTTCCACGTAGGTTTTCATTTAGGCTTTCACTTTGCATGCTTTGCTCTTAAAGTGTAAGCATATGGTGGGTGGGAAGAAGAGGGGGGAAAAAAACCCTTTCCTGTGACTTGTGCTGATTCATCTGCCAGTCTAAAAACTCCTGTGTCACGCCATCAGCTTTTGTGTGCCCTCAGTATATGCACACTATAGTTTCTTTATTTTCCTTGAGAAATACTTTTAATTATGAATATTCTACCACTTGCTCACATTTTAAGGGCTCTTCTGTGAGAGAATTCAGCTGGCCTTTGAGTTCCTTCTCTTGGCAGATAAAACCAGAGCTTGCAAATCTGGCAGTGCTTGTAGGAAGGTCTTTAGTGAAATGCATGGTTAGTGAAATCATTAAGATGATGGAATTAGGAAATGATAGCGATAAAGTTGGCTGCTGTGAAAAATAGCAACTGAATGACAGAGCCGAACTCCATGATTTCTGAAACTGTTTAGCACACGTGGATCCATGGTGGTCCAATTTCTATGCAGTGGTGTGCTGAGGGGAAGAGTACGGGGAAGTGGTAGTGAGATGAAAGACTTTAGGGACTATTACATGTGCTAACTTCTACATAGGATACTGTGTTATGGAAACTTGTCCAATGGCTAGCCTTGCTTGAAGTAAGTTGAGCCCAAGTGGTGGTTTTAAGACCTGCAGGACAGATTAATGACTCTGTGTGTGAGCACAGGGTGAACAGGCTCACTAGAATATGGTGAGCAATCTTGAAGTATGCATAAAATGAAGGACAAAATATTTTCTGCTCCTTCCTCCCCTCTTAAGTAAACAGTAACTTTAAATTCTTTATAGTGTCTACGCCCTGTTTCTGAATATGCCACGTCTGTTGGTATTGAGTAAAATTATTTCACTGGCAGCTCAGCATGTTGGCAAGTATTAAGTGTGTTGGGTTGAATGTGGAAAATGATCACCTGCTCTCTAGGAGAATTAATATCCAATAAATCACTTCAAGGTGTGCCATAAATGCAATTCTAGATGCGCAACAGCAACAGTCTTGTGCCTAACAACCCACCTATCACCAGGCATTCATCATCTGCCTGAATGTGTACCACGGGAAAGTTTGTTCATGTAGGCAGTTCTGAGGGTACATAAAGTGTACATAAACCCTATTCTTATGGTTTATGAAAACCTTTATTTTTTTTCCTGAAAAAGGTGATAAGGTGTCTACTTAACAGCAGCCTGCGATGCATTTTTTTATATAAACCCAAATTCATACTTTGGAAAGCATTTATTTAATTTTAAACATACGATTTTTATAACTATTTTGTATATAGACTACTTGCAGGGATATGGTTTACACCAGGTGTCAGAGTAGTGTGAAATAATTTTTATGCCACCTTTCCGAGGCAATAAATGTCACATAAGCATACACAAGTGCAGATATAGTACTTCTAGATGAACATTCTTAAACTATGTTAGAAATCTGTTTGACAGACTTACCCACAGGATGACACTTTCTTTCTGATGTTGCCAAAGCAGCAACTGTGTAAAAAGAAAATTCACTCTGGTGGTTGTTTTTTGTTTCCCCAAGGAGTTATGATGTAAAGGGAGGGAGGAGAACCTGTAATTAGGAGAAAAGAAATGTTTTTTTCCTACTGAGGAAAAAAGAAATTTCTGACTGAAATGATACAGCGAGTTTTCAGTCATCTGTCCTACAATAAGAAGACAAAATAGAACATGAAGGACAGCAGCAGCTGAACCCACAGTCCTGGCCACAGTTTCTCTTATGATCAGTATAATGGTTATTCGGTTATTCTGAGAAATATGTGAAATATTTTTTGTGGGAAACACATGGATATTGTTTTTTTGTGTGTGCCTCTGCTTTTAAAATATTTTTTAAGATGTCATTTTGGAGAAGTACCTTGAATTTTATTTTTTTTTTTAAAACGATCAGAATACAATTTAAACTCTTCTAGAGGTATGAGATTCTAGCTTCATCGTTAAGAATAGAGTGGTTTTTGTGTAGAGCTTGTTCTCTAATACCAACAGGATTGCTCTGCTGGTGGTCTTTACTAATTCTGAGAGATTCACAATAGGGTAGTTTTTTCACAAAAGCCAATACTCTTTGTCAGACCGCTATACAAAGCTATTTTATTCTAAATAGATTGTTTCAAAGAGCCTACAGATACTTTGTTTGTTATGAGATGTCCTGTATCTCATGAATTTACATACCCAATTGACCTTTTTTTCTTTCCAGTTATTTTTTTATGTCACTTTCATTTGCAGTAAATATATTCCTCTTTTTCTTTCTGACAAAAGTGTAAAAATTTAATTAAAAAAATATTCAGTAATCCAGAGGGATTTAGAGCTGTGGACCCAAGTATTAAATGTAAATCAAAACTTAGTCAGTTGGAAGCTGCTTATTATGAAGATTAGACACTCAGTCTCCAGTTTGGAGCATTAGCTGTGCAAGCAACTGCTTCTTTGCCTTCTTTTCCTGATGAAAGTCAGTGAGTAGCAGCTGCTGATAGAGGTCTGAAAAAATGGGAAACCAATATGAAAAATTAAGAGAGGAAGGTGCCACACACAACTGTACACGTTTTAGGATCTTTGACAGTTTTCTCTTTAGGGTCCTGAAGTGTGATGATGCACTGAAGTGAATCTCACAAGTTACAAACAGGATTCACATTCACAGCAAATTCAGCTTAAAGAGAGATAGAAGGCTCGGATTATAGCTGGATTTTTATTTCTTCAGTGAAGGGTTCAAATTTTTTCCTAAAGTACTATAGTCTTTTCCTCTAAAATTAGGTAAAATGATCTGAAAACATCAGAGCATTATTTTTTATTGCTTCATCTCACTACTATTATTCATATAGAAGTTCTTCTGAAACAAATAGGGTTAACTTTTTTTTTTTTACAGGGCTTTTTTTTAAAGGGCTTATTGATACATCATCTAATCCCCCCAGAACTCCAATGAAAATGTCTTCCTTCTCATCACTTAGCTGTACTATAAGATAAGCAAAGTATGTGTGCTTTGTGTCTTCCAAGAACTGTGTTAATCATTCAAAACGTATGTGCCCTTTTTCTCTGCAGTCTGCTGGCTGACTGGTATTGTCGGCATTCAAACACAGGAATGTATGGGTGCAAAAGTAACTAAAACTATGTTAGTACTGTGAAAAGCATCGTGATCAATATTTATGCCTTCAGGAGACCAAGATATTCAATTGGTATAAAAACTGTAAATTTGTATTTTCCCATACTTTTATTTATGACAGAAAATAGTGTACAGTAGGGTGATTCTAAGCAGGCATTGTGCTGTTAAACAGCAAAATTCTAGGTGGTGTTATACAAAAATATTTTGCATTTTTTACCTTGCCTGATACCTCGTGGAGCTCACTGGGAAATCTGTCAAAGAGCAGAGTAGCATTATTTACTTCAATATATTAATCTACAGCACTCAAAAATCACAGTAAAAGCTTACACTGAGTTGTTTGTGTTGCTGCTTAGAAAAAAAAAACACACTATCCACTTACATTCAAGAAAAGTGTTGTAATTCAAACATTTTTTGAATTAACTATATTTTTGCTACAACTCCTGCCCTACCCCAGTTTCATCTACTTGCTTACAATTTCCATTTGTATTTTCAGTGAAATGCTTATCTGAAACTTCTTAATATACTCTGGGAAGGGATTATAAAATATAAAGTTAGGCTTTATCTATGTGAATGAAAAGGAAAAAAATGTTTATTGTTTTCTCATTTGAACACTGAATCTATGATGTCATCATGAGCTTAGTCTGTTCTCATTTAAATCAGTGTCATTACTGCATGAAAAATGGCTCATCTTAAGCTGTACTTGTGAGAAAAATCTAGTCAATATAGTGTACTATTTAAATGCTTAAGAACTAGAAGATGTTCTACATGTAAAAATATTTATGCACATGTGCTTTTGCATCAGAACACGTTATACTACTAATCCCATTGATATCAGTATTCTTAGACTTTTATTTCTAGACAAGAATTTGCCTTTTTTTTAATACACTTCTTATCAGTATTCTTAGACTTTTATTTCTAGATAAGAATTTGCCTTTTTTTAAATACACTTCCAGACGGAACTGGAAAGCTAAATTATAAATATTTCACTTGATTAAGTCTGTTTGGTAAAACAAATGTGAGAATATATGTTGCTGTTATAAATTGTACCTTATTTGATGAAAATCTTAGGCAGTGTCTAAATATCATAGCTGAATACTCTGCTTTTTTGTAGGGTCATAAGAAAAACAGGTTCCAAAGTGATGTACTGATGCTGTGCAATTTCAGCTTCTGTATGGATACTCTTTTCATGCTTCATAATGCACATGCAGACAAGGGTATTTCTTTAAAGTACACCTACCATTTCAGTACAGGTAGCTGTAATGCTAATTAACTATTTATAATAGAATGTCTTAACAGGGCACTTAGGCTACTACTATTCAAATAGGTGAGTTAGTATTTGGCCAAAAAGGTGTTTATTCCCTTTTAATGAAAGCCATTGGTCATCATTAATGTTGAATTAATAGCTGAAATTATTACCTTGATGATGAGAAAAAAGGTTCAGCAATTAGGATAGGCCTCAGAAGACTATCCGAGGCATCAGGTTTTCCCTCTCCTACGGTACTACTTCTGTAGCATTGACAGGTCTGCTTTGTGCCTCCATTTGCTGTGTTAAAAATGGGCATAATAAAGTGAGGGCACTCAGAGAAGATAACAGTAAGGACTCAAATCGTTATGTGGTGCAAGGAGCACAGCTACTTGTACCTGGCACCCGCTAGTCTAATGACAGCTTGACGTGATGGAATTACTGAGGTATCGGTTCTCTGTGGTAGCATTTATCTTTAACAGAGTGAGTATGGCTGTTTGTTACTACCTTTAAATTCCTGAAAACCTAGCACAAATTCAAATGCAAATGTAAAAATTAATCATAGTGACTGAGCTGCAATAGCCCTTCCTCCTCAACCAAATGCAAACCAGCCAGTTGGAAAGCTGAAACAAAGCCCTGTCTCTAGAAACTAACCACATTCACAGTTCTCCCCTGTTTTCATACACTCTGGAAAAATATGAACTATGAAACACACTATGAAGACCATAAAATTTGAGCTCTTCTGGATCAGGGAAGAGGAATCAGTTCCAAAAGCATTGAGTTCCCACAAAGAACATCCTGTTAGCAATTCCTTGCCCTTTTATACCAGCAAGGCCCCAGCTCAGCTGTTTTCACTGATCTAAATTGTGGCAATACCACAGAGAGAGTGAGAAAGAGAAACGGAAAATCTTCCACATATGTCAAGGCCAGCTGTGAGGTACATTTCAGTCCTTGAAAAGAAAAAAAAAAAAAA
>NW_010112577.1:0-2605 GCF_000699245.1 Pterocles gutturalis | reverse complement strand
CTCTGTTCCCCACAAAATGCAGCTTCCAGTAAGGACAGTAAAAGTGGCTACCATAGTGATAAATGTACCTGCAGATAGCTGCATGGATTAACACAGCTCTAATTTATTCCATATTAAGAAAAAGGACTATAATGAGTTATTAATAAAGACTAAAAATGGGTTCAAATTCAATTGTTAATGCTCTGCATAATTTCTTGTAATAGTCCTTGTGACCAAATAATTTTTAAAAATAAGTGCTGCTCTCTTTTCCTCTGAATGAAACATATATGCTATTCCCCCTACCTCCCCACCCCCAATGTGTTTTTTGATCTTTCTACTGTTTGGGCATGAGCAATGTCGGCATAAAGTGTGATATCTGTGCTGGAGTTTGCTTCACCCCTGTTTGGCTACTCCATATAAATATTTTCCCCAGCAAACATCTATGTTTCAGATGTCTTTAGTGTTGCACCTAATAGAGTTCCTAAATCATTTGTGCTGGCCTTAATGGGACATTGGAATCACAGCACAGGGGGCATCAAAGCAAAGACAATTCCTTTGCAGCTGGCTGATAATGGAGAGAAGCAGATCCACTGCAGTAACATCTACGTCTGTTCCTGGATCTGGATGGAGAGATCAGGGGCAGCCAGGTAAAGAAGGAAGGTCAGTACTGGCATAACTAACAGAGGCAGAATCCTACTTTTTTTGATAGGCTGCAATCCTCACATAGTGAATGTATGGTTGTATGTATTTGTTGAAAAATTGTATAGAACATATAGGTGGGTAGTAACAAGGTAGCTTTATTTTGGAAAGAGGGATTGTTTGAATACCTTGTGTCTTGCGTAGCATCTGGGAGGGCCTTGCTTCCTGCATGAGTCCGTGACAGCTTTCTGTAGAGAGGGTGCGATTACAGGTGCTCTCTGAGGGCAGCAATTCTCCAAAGAACTCCAGAGCTCTGCATGAGCTGACTCCAAGCATCCAGTTCCCACTTCTCTTTCTTTCAAGATCTGTAAGGGTATATGCCTGAATTAATTGCCTACTTAGTAGGTTTTTCAGTGTCAGAAACTGCTTATCCATAGGTACTCCATTCAAACAGTTTGGAAAATGGTTGTGTGATCTAATACCCCATTTATTACAACTAGACCTCTTGAAAGAGACGTAGAGACTGTTGCTGTGGCATTGCTAGAGACCTCCTTCCTTAACTGACTATATTCGTTCATGATTTCATCTCATACGTCTCTTCTTGGCCAGTGTTGCAGCTATTGCAGATGTGAGAGTCTGTCCAGAATTTGAACTGCAAAAAGCTTCCAACTTTCAGCACAAACCCCCAAAGTTGGAGCAAAATATGTCAATGGTGATTGTATTACAGTTTCTTCTTTGTGCTAAGTCAAAGCACGCGTAGTCTGTTGCACATCCAACTCAAAAAGTTTCAGTTCAATATGTAGTATTAGTACTATTACTTCTGCATTTGTTCAGTATTTTTCCACATTGACAACCAGGACTGCCCTCATCAGGACCTGGCTACTTAGCTCATTATTTTCCCCCATTTCACAGAATTCTGCTATTTCAGTTTGTGTAGTCTTTGTTTTCTTGGTAGTTGCAAATTAGTACTAATTGTGTAAGCTTTTTGAGTATTATTTCTTAATAATACATCTAAAATACATATTCTTATCGCAGCCTTCTACATACAGTGTTGAAACATATTCTGGAATGGTATTGTCTTCCCTGGAAGTATTGGGTAGTCATTAACAATATCTTGATCTGATTTTTGGCAAAATGTGGCTTCTGGTTAGCTGCTGTGATAACTCGGCCTGTGTTGGCGACGGATCTTCTAATAGGGCAAGGAGACTTAAGGTTAGTCAGTATTAGCAAAGGTCCAAGGTGAAAAAAAGCACAACAGGAAAGGTTTGTAGGAATTACTACATATTACTGTACTTTCGAAGTCAGCTCAGAAGGTGGTTCTTTGCATAGTGATGTTAAGAATGCAGTTGGAGATAGTCATTCCAAAAAAAAACATTTTAAAGGAGTTCCATGTTCCACAAGGGGGTAATTGAAAAAAACTTTTAAAAAACCCTTTAAAATAATTTTTTAAAATCTGGTTCTTTTATTCAAGATAGAGGCTCTAACTTAATTTGATTACCAGCTGAAAAATAGGATTTTCTATTTTGAATGAAACAGAATAGAAATTTTGAATTAAATAGAATGAAATCCTATTTCGTAGCTGCATATGTTGTAGGCATCTAGTTGTTCTGTCTCTCTACAGTATTTCAGAAATCAAGCGCGAGTAATGTGAATGCTGTATTTTGCATCTCTAATTAGATAGCTTTATCGGGCAGCTGTGATGCACAGTGTGACACACCTGGTTGTGTGTCCGGACAGATCAGGCTGCAACTCCAACGGCTTCAGTAGGAGCGGACTTGATTACGAATTGTCAAGTATTTTGAAGTAAGCCGAGTTCATTATATTCGCACCCATATGAATGTGAAGAAGAGCTGTCTCCCCAGGTGGTAAGTGCAGGCGTTTCTGTGGGCAGTAGAGCACAGGTGGCGGGTGATGCGGGTGGGCCGGAGCACCTGGGCGCCCCCCCGGCTCGGAAGGGGTCCCCTCACCCGCCCGGGGAACGTCGCTC
>NW_010112576.1:44209-46853 GCF_000699245.1 Pterocles gutturalis | reverse complement strand
CCCTTTGCCCCCCGGCCCATGGCACTCTGGCAGCTCCCCTCGCGGTGTCCCCGGCCTGGCCAGCCACAAGTCGGATGCTGCTCCTCACCACCACCTTGCCACTGCTAGTAAGAGGCCCCAGATAACACCGCTGCTTCCTAACCTTCCTGCACTTAAACTGTCCACTGCCTTTCTTTGGTTTCCATCTGTGCTAGCCTCTACCTGACCCTCATTTTCCTTCTCCTCCCCAGCCACCTCAGTTCACTCACCCTGCTCCCTTACAGCCGTGGGCAAGAGGTCCTGGCCCTACAGACCCTGATCCAACCTTCCTGTGTCTGTCAGGTACTGCTCCCGTCTTTAGACACAAGCAATTCTCATCAAGCATGGGAAGTGCTGTTTAATACATTTGTCTTTCCATTTCCCGAAGTGCCTTCATTGGGTACGACAGTCACCACTGGAGAGGGGACAGGGAGAAAGTCCCAACAACCATGCCTGCCAAAACTTAGCTTAAAATGCATACTGTAAACCTAGCAGCTTCACAGTTAATGTAGCATTTTGGATTGCCTTGGTTTGATTTCACTTCAATATGCTCTTCCAGTTTTGCTTTTTTTTTTTTTTTTTTTGGGGGGGGGGGGGGAGGGATGTAAATTAGCAGCAGTG
Organism: Pterocles gutturalis; assembly: GCF_000699245.1. NCBI lineage: Eukaryota > Metazoa > Chordata > Aves > Pterocliformes > Pteroclidae > Pterocles > Pterocles gutturalis. Next base: position 46,214 of record NW_010112576.1, on the reverse strand, counting down.
CATTAAACTTTTGTTTCTAACAAGAAAGTTACTTTTAAAAGTTTTGCTGCTGCTGCTACAACTTGTGAAAACTCTCCTGTGATTAAAAATGCTTCATTTACTCCTGTGACTGTAAGAATCACTCATTTCCTTCTTTAAATTCCTGTCTAATTAAAAAAACAGTACATCATGGTTAAATAAAACTGTACCCAGGATAACCCTGATTTCCATATGCAGATTTATCTGCACTGACAGCCCCCTCTCCCTGTCTTAGTCTGTTTCCTCTCTCCCTCCCTCTCTCTCTCTCTTCCTTTCTCTTCCCTTCTCTTTCTCTACCTCTCTGTCTTTTTGTCTGTCTTTATGTCTATTGCATTATGCCTGAATAATTTTCAGCCTTTTTTTTTTTTCCTTCCCTCTTGCACGCACATGCTAAAATAACTAGACAAAGATGCAAGGTGGTTGCTGCAGTCCCTGTCTCTAGGACAAAACCAAGCAAGCTCGTGATTGCAATGCCACCTTTTTTTTTTTTTTTTTTTTCCTTGTTTTTCCCCACTCATCCTCGGTGATTAAACTTCCCCAGGATGGGGAAGAAAAAGGAGCTGGACATGAAATAGGCTTGAGGAAAAATCCCATTGTAGCAGCTGCGAACAGTAGTGTCTGCTGCCAGATGTGTTCAGGTTCCTGGGGTCCTTGACACTAAAAGGCAGTATTAAAATATTTGGAGACAAAAGCTGCATCCTCAGTGATCATTTTCATTATTTAACATGGCAGCAGGCACCGTGTGGGGGAATATCAACACGCTGGATGTTGAATTGGACTTTTCTCCTTTCTAGGATGAAAGGATGTTATCTATCCCGTGCCAGGAGGGAGCTGAGGTAAGAGAGCTGATCCAGCTCCTGCTTTTTCATAGTATATTTCCTAAGCATCTTTTCTGAAACAACCTATATTTATAGATGTTTATATTAATATATTTATATGTTTGTATGTTTGTGTATTCGGTTTCAAGTCATTAAGTGGTAATGGTTTTTTTTTTCCTGTCTTCGCATCAACCCAAAGAAAGTTAATTCACAATATGTATTCAGAGCTTGTTCAGAAGGGTCGTTTTGTGGTTTTTTTTTTTTTCAAATACGTTTTTGTTTCCAGAGAAGACTTCAGCAGAGACGTGGTGGTTGACTGCTGATCTTAAAACCGATTTTCAAAGTCTTTAAAAAAAAAAAAAAAACCCAGTAACTTTGCAATAAGAAATTGTGCTGGAGATTCATATGTTCTATTTTTTAGTTGCACTCTAAGTATTGGAAGTCTTATTAAAACGATAGTGAGATTTTTTTTGTTATTATTATTATTTCTAGCACAGCAGCGATGAATGCTGCATAATTAAGTACAGTATTTAATTTGGCTGTTGTGAAGCAAAAGAATAAGGTAATAATTTTTATTGTACTAATCAGACTCAAGATGTTCTCTGTGTTAATTGGGTTAAAAAAATTGCAGTACTTATTAGAAATTCTAATTTCACAATGCAGCACTGACAATAAGCTCAGCCAGTGAATTATTCACATCTTTAATTTGCTCTCTTAATGACAGTGTTCTGTAATCAGAGTGCAGAGACTGCTTCCTATGCATTATGTATGATGTTCAGGACTTAAATGCAGGACATTATGAAGCCTCTCAGTGGCTCAGTAATTAGTTTTCCACAAGACAGGGCTTAGATATTCACAGATAAAAGTCTACAGTTGAGATAATGTTAAGGTGGTGACTCATGCTAACAAAAGCAGGGGAGTTCAAATTTAATGTGAAACTGCTCTCCATTCTCCCTGGTTGTGCGTAGGTGCAGGGGGAGGGGAGGAAAGTCTTCAAACCTAGCCCGCCATGGTGAGTACGCTGCGGACAGCCCAGGGGGCAAACCCGGGGGCTCCTTTCACTTTGGAGCCGTGGTTTTGGCAACTTTACTGATCGGAGGGTGGAGGTGGAGTTGCGTTTTGTGCCTCTTTTTTTTTTTAAAGGTTGTGAAATGGCAATAATGTACACC
>NW_010112576.1:14033-44198 GCF_000699245.1 Pterocles gutturalis | reverse complement strand
AGCAGGAAAGGTTAAATGTTTTTTTTAGGGGATTTTATCTGAAGCACTGCCGTTTGTAATTTCTGGCAGATTAGGATGTTTTGAATGGGAACTACTTCATTATGTGTAGAAACTTTGAGAGCACCTGATGCTTGCTACATGGCTGTTGTACCTATTTCAGCTGTCATGGTCTTTACTGTATACACATTTTAGAAAACGTTATTTTTCTTGCAGTTTAGTTCTCACCATCCAAAATGTGAATCATAATGCAGGTCTCTTCTTTTTTTCCTTGGATGATGTGGTGTTACATCAGGTGATTTAACTGTAGGGAATATGCATGGTTATGTAATTTTCCTACTTCTATATGCTGCTTATTATAGAATGAAAACCAAGAATATTGAAATAAAGTTGGAAAAAAGTTACTTTTTCCATAATTATTCACTAGTCAGACTGGCAGCCCTGAGTTCTTACATTAGAATAATCATAAATTTTTCCTGAAAAGAAAATATCTGATTACAGAAGGTTATTATATATATTATTATATTACTTTGTGTTAATTCTCCGAAGACTACTTTGAAATAAACACATTCTTGTGCGGTGTTTACAGGATTGCAATTCTAATTATTAAAGATGGTCTACCAATATAAGTTTTAGGCTTAAACTAAAAAAAAAAAAGCAAAGAAAAACAAACTAAAGATCCCAACTTGATAGTCAAGTAGAGATATGGGATTAAGAATTTTGAGTACATCTAGATTTTTGAAGCAAAATATTTTAAAGCTGATTCCTTTAAAAAAATGTCACCAAAGACTTCATCTGGAATTCTGTGTAATAGACAGCTGTTGCTAGTGTTGTCTGGCCTTAAGGCCATTGGACAAGGTACTAAGTCCTTGCTCTTAGCAAAGAAAGTGCTATGTACTGTGACCAGATTAGACATTATGTTTATGTATAGTCCTGTCCTGAGAGTAATTATCGTTAAACTGTTGAATAAAGAAGCTGTGGATTAGATCAATGTAGCTAGGTGATCCGTAGTTAGAAGATTGTATCAGAATCCAAGTGATTGTCTAAATGAAGAAATTGATTGAGTCTTTTGCAGAATATGACTTTCATTCCAAGTCAAGATCCCACAGCAAGTGGTACTATAATATGGTATATCACTGTCTCTACACAGCTATATTTCTCTGGTCATTTCAGCATAGAAACATACAGTTGAAGATGACTCCAAGAAGGCGTCATGCCCACACCCACACTCTTCCTTCAAAGCTAGTATCAATAAAATTTGTCTTTTTAAATGAATGCTTACCTGTCTTCATAAAGATTTGTTATGATTGCTTACCCAAGTAATCTATTCCAGCATTTCACTAGTCTTCTGAGTAGAAAGTTTTTTCCTGATTTCTGATCTTAAACTTGCTGAAAGCAAATTACTTGAACCTGTTACTTTTGCACAGTGGTTTATTTTCCTCTTTGCAGCAGACTTTTCCATATTTGAGATTTTTAGTCATGTTTCCACTGTGGTGTTCTCTTAATCAATCCCATTTTGATGTTTTCATCTTTATATTAAAAAAAAAAAAGCTTTTTTTTCTTGTACTTCAAATCATTAATTCTTGTTGCTCTCCTCTGGCCTCTTCCTGTTTCTTCTTTCTTGAAATGCACTGCTCCAAACTAAGACATGATATTCCAACTGCAAAAAAGTTCTGCATTTTCATTTACTGAAAGGTAGTTGTTTTCTTAAAAAAATTTTAGCAATATTACTTGCACATTGCGGGTGCAATGACATCTGTTAATCCAGGATACCATCTAGTACAAGATGAAAAGATGCAACATGCATTTGAATAGGTTTTTAAAGCAAAGGCTTATGGTCCTAGCAGGAGTCTTCATGGACGTATTATCCAGTAGCCTTAACTCTCATGTTAAGTGTCTTGTCACTGACTGGGTTAGTGATGTCCAGATATGAGCAGTGAGTTTTAGTAAAAAAAAAAAAAAAATTCTAGAAAGTTAGCCCATTCTAACTAGCCTAGCAGATTCATTCTACATCTGAGCTATGTATCTGGGAAAGAGCAAATTGTTTTCTACCCAGTCTGTTAAAGTGGAGGCCAGTCCATTTTTTAGCTCTGAGGAAGGAAGGGCCCACTATCACTCCTAGGTTAGAGGAAAACAGTTCGTACTGTCCTTGAGTTGTCATGGCATGGAAGGAGAACAACATTTCCAAAGCCAAAATGGAAGTGTCATGTGTTCTAATTGCCTAATTTTGTCTTTAATTTTTCAAATTAAAGATGGCTTGTGATGTTTCCAGGGGATCGGGGGTAGTCTGGTCACAAAGACATAGTGGCTACCAAAGAAAATTTTAAGGACCTTTATGTGATTCCACAGGCACGTATTTCATATATTTGGAATGTAATCCTTTTACTGTCCTCTGACTGGCCTGTAACTTCCAGTGTTCAGGAATACTACAAGTTTTTTGGAGTGATCTGATTCATATTTCTGTGTTTGTTCCTAAATGCTAAGAAAGTATTTTTAACTCTGTGCAATGTTTAGTGATTTCTCTAATAAAAAGTTAAGAAAAATCTATCCATGATATATTTCCAGGAGTAGTATATTGTACTTTTATTTATATTCTCTGGGCTCAAGTATCATTAGAAATATTAGGTTCTGAAGTGGTGTGATGAGTTAAGTATTTCCGAATATCTTCTCTTAATCTAGCCTAATAATGCAGTCCTTTCATATGCATAATTCCCATGAAAACCAGTGGGAGTGCTACACTGTAGAAGGAATAATGGATACATATGCTAGAGTATCTCCCTTTTCAGTGATTATTTTAACTTGATTGACAAAGAATAAGGTTGACCAAAAGGAACAAATATTGCAAGTGGAAAGAGAATTATTGATAATACTTTAAATTCCAAATTTATCTGTTTATCCACTGAAATATATATGCCAATGGAGTAACAGTAATCAGAATGTCTGATAGAAATCTCAAATGCATTTACATTCACCGGTGCTTTCCAGGGAATATTTTGCAAGTAGATATACGTATACATTCTAGTCAGTAAAGTTCCATATAATTGACTCAATATGAAGAACTTCAACCTATATATGAACATATGTATGTAATATATAAAGTAGAATAGTGATAAATATTCATACTATAAACTCAGTTTGGGCTTTTTTGCAAAGTCAAACTAGAAATAGCATAATGCACTGTATAAGTTCACACACTCAATCTTCTGTAAAATGTAAATCCATAGAACTTTGCAGTTCTTACCTGCATCCGTAGTAGGCCAGAAAAAAATAGTAGTAAGAATACTTAATACTGCACAAAAAGCATCTTGCTGCTTCCAGCTGACTTTTCCTCTGTCTTGTCATCTATACACACTTTCTGTACCTACTGTCATGCTCAGAGCTTCTTTGTATCCTTATGAAACTCCAGCTTCCATTGCTCACTTGCTAAGTTTTCAGCTGTTCTTTTGAGACTTTTCCTCATGCTTAGTTTGAAGCTTAGGAAGCTTTTACTATTACCAAAACATCCCTCCTTAAAACTCTTTTGGTATGTTGCTACATGGTTTGACAACACTTAGACTGCTGATTTCCTTGAGATCTGTTCCTATCGCAGCATCTTTTTTCATTTTTTTCCTCGTAGTATCCCATTTCTTGTGTCTTTATGTTTAGATTGCAAGGTCTCTGGTGAAAACATTTTTTTCTCTTTGTAGAGAGTGCAAAACAGAGGGCTTTTAGGCTCTGTCAATACAATGAATAATTATAACAGTAGTAATACAAATAATGTGTGCAGTTAATAATTTCAATTGCTACTCTTTTAATTCTTTTAATTCCTAGTAACACAGGCAGACTTTTCAACTCCTAACAACTTCTTTGCAATAGAATTCCATCTGGATCCCGGGAAGTTGACAGGTTAGGGCAGTAGGAAACTGAGGAAAAAAGGGGCTGACTACAAGCAAAACAGAACTTAGTCTCAAAATATTTCTTCTTAGTGCTATTTATTGTCTTTGCTTCTCCTATGTAATATTTAATCAAAAAGACATGGGTCCAATAACAGCTGTGCTGAAAGCTTTTTGGGTCTTGGGTACATACATTGTGTCTGGTATGGTGGCAATACAGACTCTGTAGGTATGGCTGAAGGATTGTATCAGTCCAGCTATAGACTGAGGGGTTTTTTGCCAGAAAGAATAGCTTTGGCTGAGAGTGGCTGTGGTGGAGCAAAAAATTTCTTTGGAAAAGAGATATTATGAATCTGGGGAGCCAGGGGGACACACCACGGTGCAAAGAGGGGTCAGGATGTTGAAAGGCAATGCAACTTGCTGGCACAGGGACTAGCAAGGAGATCAGTGAAGCGTTGCTGGACAAGGAGGGACATAGAAATGTGACTGAAATAAATAGGACTCTAAGAGCTATGTGGTCTTGAGCATAAATGTTTACAGGCTTTAGAATCAAGGTCAGGCTGGGAGAAGACTATAGAGTCTAGGCAACATCAAGGAGGAGTTTGTTTAAAGAGTGAAGGGGGAAAACATATTGCACAGCCCTGGAAAGAGCCAGTGCTTTTACGATGTTGCGGTCCACACATATTCTAGATGTTGGAGGATGGGTTTCTGGCTATCAGCATTTTGGTGTACTGTGTGTTGGTAGTATCAAATGTGAAGGGATACTTGAGGAGGTGGAAGGCACAGCTCTGCAGTCCAATATGAAGCTTAGCAGGAACCTCTGGCTAAACCATATCACAAAGTTTTTGGTGCAGAATTTTTAAAAACCGAATATTTGCTTTACCGCCACTGCATGGATTTGTAGTTGACAGTATTTGAATCAAGGCAGTTAATTAGAAAAGAATATAATTCTGTGAGGCTAACTATTACTCTCCGATTCACGCTGTCTAATGTTGGGAAACAAGGCTGGGCTCCTGCTTGGCCAGTTAGCAAAGCTCTTTTTCTCCTGGCTTGTCCAGAGGCTGTCAATTTAGAAAGTGTATCAATGGTCTGTGTGGCTATGAATGTGGGCATCACACAAAGGCACTCTGAGTGTATACCACATTTTCAAACACGTGTCTAAAAAGCAATTACACTTTAACCAATGTAGTTTGAGAACTGCAATAATCATTCAAGAAAGTGGATCTCCGATAAACTTCATCTGTGGTTTCAAAAAGTATACTATTTTGTCCATTCTTGTGTCATCTCAGTAATATTCCCTTTTCGTTTACTCAGTGCTTTTTGCTCTTTGCCTTTATGTAACCTGCAAAAAAGAAAATTTAAGATGACTGTTGGATACTCAGCATGACTTCAGAGATTTTGAATTTTAAAAATCTGTTGACCTTTTCTTCCCTCTGAATTTTATAGTAATATTTATAGAATGGAAAAAAGAAGTGCGCACATATCTCAGGTCTCATTTAACGACTTAGGAAAGAGAGATGCCATTAACACAAAGGATACAAAGGCAATGACTCAAATTCAGTTTCACATTCTACATAGCTTATCTGTGTGATTTCAGGAACTCAGTTTGTCCTTGTATCTCTGTTCCTCAACTGTGTAATAGAAGAGGAAATCTTACTTTTTGCAGAATCTAGAGTTTAAATCTTTTTGGACCATATTAATTTCAATGCAGGTTTTCTCTCTTAGTATATAAAGCACACCAGTGACATCTTACTCTTATTTAAAGTCTCCAGGAGGCTCCTAGATACTGTAGGACTTGAGCAAAAGTATTAAAAAAAGTTGGTATGAACAAGTGTGGAGATTAACAAATGCTTCCAGTGGTCAATGAAAAGAAGTTCTGTTGAACATCTGTCTAGTGAGATTCCTGAAAAGAGGTTGTCCGAAATGCATGTCATAGAACTACTCTTTAGATAACTATACTAGAAAGATGTTTATAAAACTGTTTCCTATTAGGTTCGTTGGTTTTGGTTTGGTTTGGTTTTGGTTTGGTTTGGTTTGGTTTTTTTTCCCTAGGGAAAAGTGAATAGTGAAGAAAAGAAGACCTTTCTCTTTAAAGGGATTCTAAAACCAGTAAAAACAAATGCTTTTGAAAATGTATCTAGAAATCAGTACAGGTTGTCTGAAGATGAGCTGTTAGCCTGTACATTAAGACAACTGTATACGGATACCACTTTTTATCAGTTGATCTCAAAGCCTTTGCCAAAGTAAATGAGCTTAACCTTCGTTTTGCAGATTCCCTGGCTACCTAATTTGTAAAACATGGGTGTAAAATGATGTAATCTTTGTTTTGACAGCAACCACTTATAATAAATATGGCTGAAACAAATTCTGGCTGAAGAGTTTGTAATTACAAACTTTAACATGACTGTACAAAGTCTGAAGTGTCTATCTTGGAGAAAAAAAAGTTTTGTTCCCAATATCTGGTATCTAGCCTTCAAAGGGCTAGGTTTGTATGATAACTGAAAATAATGTTGCTGTGAGGATCCTATCTCTAGATGTCCATACTATGATCTGAATATGAGTTGTACTATCCTTTCTGCAGAGAAAGGTTTTGCAAGATAGGAGGGTGATAATGGTGTCTGATGACTAGATCTGAAATCTCCAGAGGCAAATTTCTTCCTGGCAAGAGGAGAGGAAGTTTGTCTGTCTGCCACTGCAATAATTTTCCACTTCATTAAATGCCTTGTATTGCTTTCTGTCTACAGTATTTTCAGTAAAGTCACACACAGAAGCTGCAAGGAATTATATATAGTTTTAGAGATTTCTCAGGTTTCCTGATGAAGGTTTTGTACTGTAATTTGCCAGGTGTGCTTATGTGACTTAAAAGTACATTAAACTTCCCTTGTTGTTAGTCTGATGTGAAATTTAAGCTTGGAACAATGGAAGAAGAGAGCAGAATAAGTTAATAGTTGTCTCACATCAAGCTTATACTACAGAAATGAAAATACATTATCATGAAAAATGTATTGGAAAAGGTGTCTCAAATTAACTAGTGGGCATAAGTAATGAATCATATCTAGTTGCATGTTGTATGTTCTAATAGATTTAACAGTACTTACTGAAATATGGAAACTGCTGTCTTTGAAAAATGAAAATTGTACAATGGTATTACGTAACAGACTAGATCCAGTAGTTTCAAGTAGGTATAAAATTGTGCCGTAATTATGTTTACAGCTAACCACTTTTAGTCAACCTTATCCAGTAAAACAACACTCCAAAGATATTTTAATTTATCCCCTGCTCAGATTGATGTCGTTTTCAGTATATGGCTATCCTTTGTGTACTAAATTAGAAAAATAACTTCTCCTAGTTCAACATTGAGTGCAAATAAAAGCTGAATGTTCTGTGAGATTGTGGCAGCCCATTTTAGGGAAAGGACTGGGGCAATGGTGCTCTCTTAATCACTGTTCCTTTTGGAAAAAATGCATTTTCAGAGGTGCATTGAATGAATGGTATTTGTGTTTTACCAAGGGAGAAACTATAAGTAGCCCTTGCAACTCTGAGTATAGAGGGCTCGCCTTTGCACTTTGATAGGAAGAGCTCTTGTATAGTCCCTTGTCCTGCTGCATGAAAAAATATGGTTCTCAGGAGAAAATTCAAACAAATCCTAAGATCTGATCATTTAAATTTATGACAAAAAATTATAGTTTTATTCCAGGGTGCTGGACAGCCGCTCTCTGGAGCAGACATTTGAATAATCAGATTTTTGAGAGCAGATCCTTCCTACACTAACAGAAGAAAAGAGGTCTTTTTTTTGGTTTGAGCATAATAAACACCAAAGACACTACTGTAGTGGCTGAAGTGATGAAAATTGTTTAGACTTCACCTGGAGAATGTATTGGCCTGTTTAAGTTCATTTTTTTTTAATGGAAGATGTGATATCATGAAGCGTGCAGGATCAATTAAAAAAAGTAATCCAGGATGAAACTTATTGAGAGACTTGGAAAAGAGAATAAATGTCACTGCTCAACTGTGACTCAACTTTCTAAGTATTTACCAATAGAGAACACCTCTATACTGCTCAGTAAAGCAGGACAACAAAAATTTACCAGGTCAGTGGAAGAGAACGGGTAGGAAAATTTATAGTGAAAATCTGGCAAATTATTTTAAAATAGATTTATTTTAGTTGTTTTAAAAAATAGCAGCTGATTATTTTTTTTCTATCTTCAAGTTATGAATATGCAGTTTGAGATACTTAAAGTGACCAAGCTTTCTGGACCTTTATTCTCTGGAAATTGTTTCTTGTTTCTAAAGTTTTACAATTCATGTTTTTGATTGCTTTTGAATACTTTGATCTCAATTTTTACTGTTTAGCTAAGTCATACTTTAGATTTTCACAGGAAAGCAGGGAGCATTTTTAGATAAATGTTGCAAGTCATCTTTACTAATTGAATCTCTTGTGTATTAACACAGTGATATCGCCTTTTTGAAATCAATACCGTATCTTAATACTTCTTAGAGCAAGCTATTATTAGCACTGAAATCAGCTAGATATGCCAGATAATCATAGCTACACAAAAGCCACCTATCCATTATAAGTAAATAGTGTGATAATTAACCCACAAGATTTTTCCTGACCCTAAAACAAGGGTCGGTCAAACTGATAATGTCATATTTGAAGTGCAAAGACACTGGCTAGGGTCTGAAAAATAATACTACTGAATTAGCATATTGTTTTGTCCAAGCTGATGTACAACATACCAGTTATATTGGACACAGCTTTGTGCTGATGCTATACTGTTGTCTACTTCTGCTTCAGGAGCTACCTTGATCCAAACAAATTTGTGGGATATCTTCCCAGTACCCTGCTGCAAACATGAGCTGCAGTCTCTCACCATATTAGGTTTGAATAGTAGATTTTGGAAATTCAGGGTTCAAAACATTAATGCTTCTCAAACTATTATTATTTGGGAAGGCAAAGTAGTCTTCTGTTTCACTAGTGCTAACACTGTTTATGAACTCACTCTTATTCCAGCTCAAATGTAAAGATTGTTAATAAAGTTAAGAAAATTGTGCAATTAGCGTCATATAATAGTCTGATAGATTTTTTTTCCATTTAAATTCTGCATTGTTAAGTTGCTGTAATAACATAAGTGACAGAAGTTATATGATCCATCTCTTAGTAATAACAGTATTCTCCAACTGCTTCTTTCAACCTATATACAGGACTGTGTAAAATCTTCCAGAGAGATCCAGTAAAATGTAGATAGCAATAAGTCTAATTCTTAGGAATTTTCTTTTTTTTCCCTTTTTTCCCCACAGAAGTAACTTAGTGGGAAATACATTGAAAAATGTCTGACCTCTTTTCTAATAGCTGAGCTTGGACTTCTATGTGTCATCTTTCAAGGCCGTGGTAGTTAACATGTTAACAAAGCTTTATTCATGAAGATGTTTTGGTGCATCTGCTCATCTGTTCTTTCCTTTAGATAGTACAGAGGGGTCACAGTGTAGGACCTTTCTGTACCCTATATGAGTCATCAGCAGCTCAGCACTCTTATGAAAAATATTATGAAGACAACTTCAAGTTCAAGAGATGAACACAGTCAGGCTTGCACAAACACAGATTGCTGACTGCTTGGAGAATATGCCAGGGAAATAATTTTGGTATGCTTGTTATGTTCTTCTTTTCCTTCCCCTGGACTGCTGTCAGGGATGCTGTCACGGGAAGGATATTGAACCAGTTGGACTTCTGATCTGATCCCATTCAAGTGTTCTTAAAGCAGCTGTTATATTTAACATCTGATCCAAAGGATAGATAATTAACTTCCTAATACAAAGAAAACAGTGTGTATAGTAGCAAAATGCACATTTCCTTATGCATTGTACATTTTTCTAGCTATTTGCAGCACTTTTTGTCAGAATGTTAGCAAGAGTAGAAGATGGATAAAATTCTTCAATTCCATACCATCCTTTGGACATTGTTTATGTGCATGATTCTTGATGATCAAGGCCAGTGAGGACTAGAATGCCTATCTTGGCAATTAAAATGAGACTTGTGGAAGTTTGGTGCATAAATCATAGAAAATGACCCAGGAAATCAATGCTTTCACAACTGCCTAAATCTACATGTGCCTAAAACTTATCACATGTATGTTACTATGACCTTAATTTCCATAGACACTTAAATTTTGGTTCCTGCATGTAGTTACCTGGTGTAACCACTGCATCTTTGCTTTTCCTTAATATCTGTTAAAATACAGAGGTAAAAAAGGGTGGCACTGAAATACTGCCTTCATCTTTGGAGGTGTCTGATATGTTTTGGCAGAGGTACTCAGTAGACTCCTGGTCCACTTGGGCAGCACAAAGTTCTGCATAAATCCCCGAGTGTGATCACATCTCTGTTTTCCTGTAGGCGGTTTTAGACAGTTGTTCAGTAGTCTGAGGGGGATAATTGGGGAAGGGGAGCCGGCAAGTATTGGGCTTTTTGATGCTGAGCCACTGTGCAGGCAGGAATACCAGAATCACAGGGAAAGGGAGAACAAGAGAGAGTGGCTGGCTGCATGCCTGGGAGATGGAAGGAGGGGAAGGAGCAGCACACTGGTCTGTTTGTATACTTTGAATTAGAGGGGTTGGTATAAGAAATAGTTCTGCAAGACTAAATGCATCCTTATTTCCTATGGGTTTGTATTTGTGAATTGATATTTTGATTGAGTAATGTTCAGGCTGCAGTTCACCCTCTATTAGACAAGAGAGAATCAATTTGAAAGAGGGGTCTTGACTGAGGAGTAAATTCTGCACTGCTAAGTAAAAGTTGTGTTCTCTTCATTTTCCTTTAGCTAACAGATACCCTATCAAGTTGCCTGCTTTCACGAAGTTTGAAGGAATGTCGTATTTATATTCCCATGTATTGGACTTAGATGGAAATGGAAGTGATCAAGAGGAGCTGATTAAGGCAACAGTACTCATTTTCAGAAAACCATGTAAAAAGGAATAATAGTCTGTGGTCCAAGGAGCTTTTTGTTCTCTCAGAGTCTACAAAAAATGCTGCTAAGCTTGGTGTCTTAGTAAAGATATGGAGTTTCTTTCATTTAAACTAATTTAAATATACTCATTATTTCTTATTCATAGAAATCTGATCCATATCCTGAAGAATCAGGTCAGGTGCCAGGCTTCTAGGAGTAACAGCTTCTGAGGAAAAGCTATTTGCTGCTTCTCTGTACTCTTACCCTAGAAAACTGCCCTGCACACCCTGCATTCTTATTTCCTTACTCTCCTCTGCTCTTTGTATCTCTATTATTTTATGGTTTATAGTATTCACTCTTTATCCTTTTCTCAAATGATTACGTTACAATGGATTATTCACTTCTCTAGCTCCAGAAAATCCGTTCCTTTCCCTCAATGCTTCATAATCAATGGCAAAAAAATTCAGAAATTTTTTCCAGGTAGACACTTTGTGTGCTTTTTAAAAGCATCAGGTTTATTTCTTAATGCTTTAGAAATCTTTAGAATTTTCAGTTAAAATTATGTCATTTCACATTACATCTGTCTCATCAATTTTCTTAATCTAGGAAAAGAAAACAAATTGGAATATGTCTAGGAACATGAAGTGATAGATAAATAGTGAAAAGTTGACAGTTGGTAGTAGTATTTTATTAGAATCATCTTTGATAACAACTCCTCTGGTACCTGTTACATGTGCTCATGAATAGCCACTGAACTAACACAAAACATCTGCTGCTTTGGCCGAATTTAAATACCCCAATCTGATAACCTTGTAGAGAAAAGTACCAGTTGCCTAGGATTGAAATTCACATACCAGTCCTGATCCATTGAAGAGAATGGAAGTCCACACATCTAGAAATAGTAGTCAGTAGATCCAAATGTGGGACCAGATTTTAAGATTTGAGCATTGATTATTTTGTATTATGTTTCACATATAAGTTTACAGTTCAAAGGTAAAGAATATCTGTAATTCTACAGGTAAATATGCAGACACTGCCTACAATGTAGCCCTCAAAAAAGAGGCAGAAAAATTTGTTTCTTTAAAATTGGATTCACTGATACACACAAAGACAGTATGTGTAGCTCTTATAGGGAATAATAAAACTTTACACGCAAGATCTGTTCATGCTCCAGATTCTTTAGATTTTCTAGAATTCTTTACCTAAGTGATACTTAAGCAAATTTTCCTTTTACAGTATCACAGGTAGTAACATGTTATTTTTTGGAAGTATTTTATATGCTGTATGTTGACATTAATTTTTGAAGAAAAAGTAGCACTCGTACATACTTGTACATTTCCTGTGATTATTCTTGCAATATCCTTTCTTCTTATTATTGCCAGTTGTGTTCAACTGAAGCTTTTACCCTAATTCTGTTTATTCTATAAAGAAAAGTTTATCATCTTTCTAGTTAGAGAATAAAATAATTCAAGTTCAAGCTCTTGGCCAATTTGTATTTGAAAAATTGTACTTTTCTTATCTCTTCTGTTGGTGAAAGTGATTTACTAATGTTTTCTTCTCTGGAAATCATTGAGAGGACTTACATTTTTTCACTGCTTTTTAAAAACTAAGTGTAATTTAGACTTTAATGGAGAGTCTGTTTTACTTAACGAAATATAAGCTTTCTGTTATTTTTCCATGTGACACCTTTTAACTTGTTTGGTTTTTTATTAGACATAATTTTGATGTTATGACTTAAGAAATAAGTTCGTATGCTTGCTATAATTACTCTTTTTGCTCTTTGAGTGATTTTTGTCTAGCTCTTCCAGCCTGTCTTCTTGCTGTGGGCTTGAAGATATACTGGAAGGTAATAACCATAAATCTTTTAATCTGTATTGGGATTTTACCTGTTTCAGATGCTTTAACATTTAGAAACAAATAACCAGTTTACTCTGTCAAAGTCCGTATTTTTTGAATCATAAGGAACAGTAGAAAAAAGAAGGTTTTCAAAGTTTGTTCTAATAGGAATTATTTTAATCCAGTTTTGCTTTCATTCTTGAATATTATTAGTTCATATGTGTGACATGGTTCTGCAAATCCAGACAACGAAATCTGTTGCAGAAAAGTAAATAATTCTGATTGAAGCATAGCTTATTAAATTCTCAGTTGTCTAAAACCGTAACAACTAGAGCAGACTTTAGACCTGACGTAGGAGTTCCTGGGGCTGCTTCTTGAAGGTGCTTTGCTGTTATCTGGAAATTTATATGGGAACCTTAAGGCCCAAGTTTCTGTATGTGATACAGAGTTAGCAAAAAGTCAGTACTGGAGCACGAGGGAGAAGCTGTTTAAAGAGCAACTTGCAAGTTACTTGCAGCAGTTTTGGGAACTGACTCAGACTTATTGCTATGCTCTTGGGAAAAAAAGTAGCAAGACTTCATTGTTTTCAAATTGTGTGTATATGCAGAAAAACATGCTAATCTTTGTAGGTCTCAGTATGTGTTTGTGTATAGTTGGTAGCGTTGTTGTGTTCTGGAGAGCTCTGACTCCTTCAGTAGCATCCTCTGCTTGATTCTACATTATTCCATGGGTAAGATTGTCTTCAGTCCTTTATTTCAAAAGGGAAAGCCAGAAGCTTTTTATATACTTTATATTTTTTAATACTTTTTTTTTTGTGTATGTGCTTGTATGTTTATTCCGTTTCCTTGTAACAAGAATAGTTCTGCTGTAATGTTTGTATTTTTTCCTTTTCATTTTCCATTTTCAATGCTTTGTAAGATTCTCAGCTTGTGATCATGTGAACTGAGAAAGACTTGTTGATCATATGTTGCTGTTCATTCTCAAGCCCTCAGCTTTTAGCAGAAATGAGTTACATACTAAATACTTCCCAGGTATATTGCATGCTGTGTATGTAGCAGATGTAGTAGTCTGTTATATGATGATGAATGAGAAATACAGTATTCTGTGCCAATACTAAAAACTAAAAATGGTATGAATATCCATGAGGGGAAGATGGGTATCCCAGACAATAACCATTTGAAATCTGAGTATTATGCACTTTTTAATAATTGCATTGGTGGCTATTTTGGGGCTTTCCTTTTTCAGATTAGAAGTTCTAAGGGGCTGAGAAATCTGTCATATATAATATGCCATTTTCTGGTATTAAATGGTTTGTCAAAATTCACAGCAAACTTTGGAGTTTGGGTGTTTTTTCCTTATCCATTAGGTGTCTCTCTTTAGCATATCATTAGGAGTTTTTGGTACTGTCATTTGTTTTAGTATTTGAAATATACTCTGGCTAGCATGGCTCAAGTACTTATCCTTAAATTGTTTTTTCTTTTAATTTGTTTGTTATGCTAGAAACTCCCTGCTTATATCTCTGTTGTTGCAACCGAGCAGTCAGACTTGCTGCATTTAGAAACTAGCAAATGTATTTACAGAAGAGTACTATCTCACTGTGCAATGGTAGGTTTCATTCTGTATACTTGGGAATAATGGGACCAGCGTCTCCCAGAATGTGGTCTGAAGTACAGTTTGCAGCTGCATTTATAAAAGTTTATTTATAATTGTTCTTTAAATGATATGGAGATATTTAATAGAATAGTATCATAATGAAAATATGGATCTTGTTGACACTGAATAATTACATTTGATGGGGTTTAGTCTGGATTCACTTCTTAAAAGTTTGCCTTGGTTTAAGCCAGGAAAACAAATCTTGGGGTTTTTTTTTGTGTTTTGGGTTTTTTGTTGTTGTTGGTTTTTGGGGTTTTTTTTGTGATTAGTCTGTTTAACTTCATTTTTTTTGTGATTAGTCTAACTTCTGATTGATCTCTGGTTGTGAGAGGTAAGGACAGGAAGTAGAAGACTTTTCAAAGCCCCTTTTCGTATTTGGTTTTTCATTCTATTATTGTATTTAACTGTTTTGCCTACTTTTGTGTGTGGTGTTTCATTCTAAGTAATGCTGGTTTTTTTTCAGTTGCATAATAGATGAGTAACTAAGACTTTTTTTGACGTATGTCCAGTCTGTTAATTGCTCTTCTTTTACCCTTACTTTGATTTTTTTAGTTCAAGTAACCAAAAACCAGAAGAATTTTCCAAGACAGAATTATAATTAATATTATAATGGCATGTATTTTCTTATTCTTATATGCACATCTTTCTACATTCTCAAATGCTGGGAAGTTTTAAAGTAGGCACACTAAGATAATTGTGGCATGAATTAATAATTCTGATAAAAATTACGTAAATCAAGAATTTTTTTATAGATACTTCCTCTTCTCATATATTTAATATGAAGTATAACCTACAAGTAAAACCTAAAATAATCTCATGAGTTTCTTGACTGTTGGAGAATTCTCTTAAGGAAAAATCAGAGAGCCAGTCTTCAAGTGTAGAAGAAGACTGTTAATTTTTGCTCAAAAGTTACAAAAAAAGAGGCTATATTGAAAGATTTGCTAAACTTCCTTCACTATTTTATTTATATCTCTCAAATTCACAAAATTGTGCATAAACAAAAGAGTGCAACTCGGAACAAAATGACATATTTTCTTAGAAGGACTTAAAAGGAGGGAAATAAGAATATGAAGAAGTGTTTGTTTGTTTGTTTGTTTGTTTGTTTGTTTTGTTTTCTTCAGGTGTGCAATTAAAAAATGGAGAAGGCACCAAGTAAAAGAATTTGAGCCCCAGAACTGGGGATCACAAAATACAGAGCTCCTTGCACACAAGGGCAATGAATTCAGTCTTATTCTGTTGTTTATAGCTTTATAATTTTAATCAATGCCAGGACTTCCTATACTTAAAACTTTCTTTGACATCCCATGTCAAGGGAAGCCAGAAAATATTCAGTATTCCTGTAGCTGTACTACTTCTAGAAATTATTATTCATTTTTATGGCTGGCTCTGGGGGGAGATGACTGCCATACGGATTACACTTGCTATTGCCTGCTGAGATGTGGAATGTACATGTGGTGAAGAAGTCTAACATTTGGAGGATGGTCCCATAATGGTCTGTGGGGTATGATAAAGTTTTGTGTGACCTACCTTTGTGTTAAATTAACAAAAGACAAACATCAGCAGGTGATATTAAAAACTATAGTAAAATCCTGATGTGCTTTAAATTCAGTGTTAGACAGACTGGAACTTCTAAAAGAAAAAGAAAAGCTCAGAAAACTAACTTATGAATAAAATTGTCATATATGTAAAGAGGAACAGAAAGTACAAAACTGAGGTCAGTACTATTTTCATTTATCTCTTCTATTTTGACATTTTTGTTAGTGAGCTAGGAAATCAATAATGGCTAATTTCATTGGCAAGGATTAGAAAGTACATAGGAAGGAACACTCAGGATGTGTATAGTTGCTTTCAAGGGCACTTTGAGTAAAATATATTTATTATAAAGTGAATTGAATGGTTCTTTTTGTCTAATTGGCTCATATATCAAGCATTAATTCTTTAGAATACTCAGTGTGCAGAACAAAGTTTGTGATATTGGATATACAAAAATTATTTTGTCCATTTCAGTTACTTTCACACCTTCATAATGAATGCCTGTCTGGTAAGCTAAGCCCTTTCATAAAAATCATAAATCATAATAAATGTACCTCAAAGTGTCAGTATAATACAGGAAGTGTCCTAATAACTCCTTGCTAATCAATAATGTTTAAAAATTAAATATATTCTGTGTGCATAATCTGTGTTGTAGTTTCTCTGAAAGAAAAATGCAGGCTTTGTACCTGCTATAGGGGATTAACTAATCAGCATCTGGAAAGTTAGATGTATTAATTCCAGGGTTAAGAATGTGATTGCACACTGAATATCCAGCAACAGAAAACACTCAGACATTGGCAGGAGAAAAAAAAAAGAAATTCCTCAAAGCTGAGGAGCCGGTTGTGCTTTCAAGAGAAGCATCTGGGCCAACTGACCCTGAGCTATGCAAGACCACCAGGAGGAAACGGTGAGTCACAGTAGTAGGTGACTCCGTGCAGCAGGGGTTGGAGGCAACCATCTGCCAACCTGACCTGTTGTCTAGAGAAGTTTTCTGCTTTCCTGGGGTCTGGATCAGGGACATTGTGGAGAGACAGTCAAAGCTTGTCCAGACCTATGGCTGTTATCTCCTGCTGTTCGTCCATGTTGGCATCAATGATACTGCCAGGAGCAACCTGGAGAGTATAAAAACTGTCTGCAGAGCTCTGGAGACAAGTTAGGGATGCAGGGGCCTGGGTGTTGTTCTCAATCTTGCAGGGAAGGGGTGTAAGGATACTACATGTCAACACTTGGTTGTGGAGCTGTTGGTGGTAACAGGGAGATCAGCATCTGCTTTGAAGAGACAAGGATCCACACCCCTAAGCAGGGCAACAGCATCTTTTCGAGCAGGATGTGTGACCTGGTAAAGAGGGCTTTCAATTAACCACAGCGGAGGAGGGGAGATTTACTGGCAGCCCTGTAAGGGAGTGATAGGGTTGATGAGCAAAATGCCTGGGGTGATGTGAATGAAAGGGAGCACAAAAAAACCCACCCAAAAACAAAAAAAACAAGGCTTAAGTGGGGTCATCTCAAGCATTTGTGTAAACAAAACGTGTAAGCAAGGAAATGCCTACAGGCACCATTATGGGAAAAAAACCCCAGACCCATTCTGAGAAATCAGCATGCTGAGATGCCTCTCTTATATGTTTCTGCACTAGTGTGGAGAATAAACCTGAGAAGTTAAGAGATCTCTGTGCAGCTGCAGGGCTATGATCTTGTTGGGATCATTGAGATGTGGTGGGATGGCTTGCATGACTGCAGTGGAAGGATACAGGCTCTTTAGGAAAGACAGACTGGGAAGATGAGAAGGTGGAGCTGCACTTCATGTGAGAAAACAGCTGGAATGCGTTGAGCTCTTCTAGGGACAATGAGCTGACTGAGAGCTTATGGGTAAGGATTAAAGAGCAGACCAGTGTGGGTGACACTGTAGGGGCAGCCTGCTAGAGGCTGCCTGACCAGAAAGAACAAGTTGATGAGACCTTCTACAGACAGCTAGAAATAGTCTCACATTCCCAGGCCCTGGTCCTCATGGGGGACTTCAACTACCCTGATAGCTGCTGGAGGAGCAACACAGTGGGAGATAAGCCAATCCACGAGGTTCCTGGAGAGCATCAGTGACAACTTCCTTACCCAAGTGATAGAGGAGCCAATAAGGAGAGGTACTTTGCTGGCTCTCACACTCACAAAAAAAGGAAGGGCTCATTGGGGATGAAGGCTGAAAGCATCCTTGGCTGCCATGACCAGAGGGAGCAGGGCAAAAGGCAAGGTCACAACCTTGGACTTCAGGAGAGCTGACCAGCCTCTTTAAGGATCTTCTTGGAAGAGTCCTGTGGGATAAGGCTCTGGAGGGAAGAGGGGCCCAAGAAAGCTGGTTAGTATTTAAGGAACACATCCTCCAAGCTCAAGAGTCGTCCATCCTAATGAGGAGAAAGTCAGGGAGTAACACCAGAAGGCCTGCATTGATCAACAACTTGCTCTTGGAAAAATTCAGACTCACAGAGGAAGTGTACAGAAGGTGGAAGCAGACAGGTAACATGCAGGAATGGAGAGATGTTGTGTAGTCATGCAGAGACGCAGTTACGAATGCCAAAGCCCACCTGGAACTGAAGCTGGAGAGGAATACCAAAGGCAGCAAGAAGGGCTTCTATGAGTACATAGAATCACAGAATCATAGAATCGTTAAGGTGGCAAAAGGAAGACTAGGGAAAATGTGGACCCGCTGCTGAATGGGGCAGGGGCCATGGTGACACAGGACATGAAGAAGGCACAGGTACTGAATGCCTTCTTCGCCTCAGACTTTTACTAGCAAGACCAGCCTTCAGAAATGACAGACCTCAGAGATCAGGGGGTTTCCTTTGGAGTAAATATGCAGGGGAAAACTAGCTCAAGTGTCATGTGTACCAAAAGTTTGATGCAATGTTTTCCAAGGTATGTTTTTTCTCTACCTACCATCTGAACTGAGCATTGCAGAGAAGAGAAATGAGTTCTTCACATCCACTTTGAAAAGACTCTTGTAGAAGCAGTAAATCCGCTTCATACTTCTAGTCAAGTGTTTTTTAGAAAAAATTAAGTGTGCAGTTTAATTCCGATGTACATTTTCCATAAAAACAAGAATATTTATTAACTGCTGTAAGTCAGTGTAGCTTTATTTGTGATGTCACCACATGATTGGGTGGAATTCATTGTTACTTCTGTAGCATTCCCCCATCTTAAAAACAGACTAAGAATTATATAATATTTTAATGTGATAAAAGGAATACATATTTGGGAACCCAAATTTTTGCATTATTTTCTTTTCATTCATTGTCTCAAAAAGCAATGACACCTGTTTAAATAATGAGAGGTATATAGCTGTACGTATTTTAAGCACACCGTAATTAAATATTCTGTCATGAATAAAAGCATGAGTACCTAATTAATTGTTGGCTTCTTTGTTGGTGCCCAGCTGACATACAAGATAATAAGAGCACCAAGATGGTTTTAGTGAGGATGTAGACATCTTCTCGTGTGACCTCTTAGCCTAGCTATAGAATAATTTGTAAATGTAAAACATTTGGAGATGAAAGATGTAATCCTATAGTTTGAGCTGTGCTGTGATTAATGCTGCAATTGTGAGTGAGCAGTCAAGGAAAGAATTCTGGTACATCCTTACTGTGTTTAACAAATTGTAAGGGAGACTAGAGAGGACTTTAAACTTTCTTATTAGCCTTACCAGTGTAGTACACAGCCCTCCATCTCATGACTCAGTCACACTTTTGGGGCTGCATAGCTTTTCTGTTCCTCCCATTCAAAATATTGAACGGACTGTGTGTGCCATCAGAAAGTTGTATTGTGTACTTCTAACAAATGGTAGAAAAGGCAACGAAGAGAAATCTATATTCCCTTTGCAGTACTGGCACCCTGCTGAGCAAGTATCTCCTCTTACTCCCGGATAGCAGCATTACATTAACTGTTTCTAAAGGAATTTTCTAATAAAGTCTCAACAGAAATGTAATAAACTTGAGTGTCTTGGATAATCTTTTTTTTTTTTTTCCCCACTATAGAAAGAAAGTGTTTAAAAACATAATTGTCCTTTAGAGAAGATATTCTATTTTTATATGTGATTAACAGTGCAATATAAACATAGTACTCATGTTGTTTAATTTAAGCTATTGAATATATGCATATAAGTGTCTGAATGTCCCACATTAAATCACTACTTTACTGTAGGAGATATTTGTGTGAAGAGCTGAAATTATGATTCCTTCAGATTACTTATATACCAAAGACCTCATTGTGACTTCATTGAAACTGCATACACATTAAAATTAAGCATGTGTTTGCACTGAACTGAGGGCCCAAGCAGAAAAGTGACAGAAAGATGAGATACAGTCAAAATATGTAGAGTTATAGGCATGTATTTCCTTGAGTACTATGTAGATAAACAAAACTTCAAAGCATTAAATTTAATATGAGCAAGAAATTTTAGAGGTAACATTGTTTCAGTCTTTGTTCTCTCTAAATCTTTTTTTTTCTTCTGTTTGTCTTGTCATCTTTTTGATCCTTCCTATTTTGTGTTTGTCTGTATTCCCTTACACATAACACTCAGACCTTTAGTGTTTACATAATCAAATAGCTCTGGACAATGCGATTCTGTTAGGCAGACTGTCATTCACAAGAAATTAAACAATATGTAGGTAAAACATATAATGTATTTTAAATTACATATTTATTTTGCTACATTATTATGTTATAATGATACCTTGACACCTAGGTGTTCCCCCATGAGAATGTCTTTTTTCTTTTTGTTTTTTGTTTTTTTTTTTTAATATACGTGGAAGAGACTGGGAGCTGGGAGTTAATCTAGCTGTTAGTTATAGACTGAATTATTATCATGACAAGACCTAAAACCTGTTGTGTGGACTCCAAACAATATTGGTTAATGCAGGTCATAATTCTAAACCTGGAACTTGGACTGAGCAGAGCTTGTAGCACTTATCACTTAAACAATCTCTGTAAAATTTCCTAGGATAGTTATAATAATGTTTATCAGGGTGTCAGGTGTCATTGGGTGATGTCTTCCTGTTGAGGAATGCATCTTGGTAACTGATCGTTGTTTAGGTAGGAAAAAACAGAGATTTTTTTTTAAGTTTTAGAATTAATCAGTCTGCATGGCATTTAGCAACAGGGAAGCAACATTGCTCAATTTTTATGAGTAACAGTAGGTTGATGTTGAACAATTTTTTTTGGGAAAATTCCATCAGCATACTCCACTGCTCTCATGAGACTGATGATGTTGAATGTGACACTTTTGGTGCCCTAAAATCCGCTGCTGCCCGAACTTCTTTTCTTAATGTCAAGGACTGATTTGGCAGTGAGACAGGGGTCATACTGTGCATCTGAAGAAAAGCAATTTTGGTGCCAAAAGAGATGAAACAATTGCTGCATAAGGTCATTGATGTTCTTGCCAATTGCTTCATGGCATTAGACCCTTCTAAATATTTCTTTAAAAATCTTCCATCAGAAGATTGGAATACATTAATCTTGTCCTTTACTACTCAACTGAAAATATGAGTAGTTCAGTATCAAAATTGACTGAAAATATGAGTAGTTCAGTATCAAAACTGAAACTATTTTTCTCATGAAAAACAATCTAAAGATTTAGTTGTTCCATGATCTTTCCAGGGATGGAAAAAAAAAAAAAAATCTAAAGATTTAAAAAACATCATTTTTTGTCTTTGAACAAGGCTATATTCTACTTTTACACCTTTATAACCTGAGCTGATAGCTATTTCATGGGTTTGTTTTAATTTTCCTTATGCAAAATTGAGAATTAGTTATTTTCTGTTAAAACATGCCTAATTATGAGGAACAAATAAAATCCCATTTCCTTTCATATAAGAGCAATCAAACCATAGAACACTTTATTTCCTGGACTTTTATCTAGCACCTGGTAAAAATGGCAAACAATAATTCCTATTTACATCCCTAAGATATTATTTCTGTCTTTGTGGTTGGTGCTATCTGGCTACTCTTTCTGCAAAGATCTCTCTAAATTGGTTTCCTCCTGATTCTGTTTCTTTTGCATGTACCTCTGCTAAGACAATACCTACCTAAATTCTTCAATCCTTGTGTGCTTAGTAAGGGTCTTACACCAAATCTGTAACACCACCTTATTTAATCTATTTTTAGCTTAATATTTCTTATCAGTTTCAATGGTGAATTTAGTAAGATTGAACGTGCAAAATTGGTCATGTACCTCATGTAATTTTATACATTTTAATACTCTCTAGAAATTGATAGAGAATTGTCTTAATATAAACATTCTCTAGAACACTGTTGTTAGGTTTATAGGGAAGGTCATCTCAGGGCACTAGTTTAACTCTGCTTTCAAAGTTTAGCTCTCTGTATTAAAATACTGTGCAAACACACTGAGTTGATTGTGCATGTACAAAAAGGGAAAATACTACTAGTGATATTTTCAGTTGCTTTGATTGTCAGTTTATACTGCCAGAATATTCTCAATGGTTTTGCTTTCCTTAGTCATGGGCACAAAACTGAGCCAGAATCAAGCACTCATCTGGAAGCTGGTGATGGATTTTTCTGGCTTGCCCATTTCTTTTGATAAGAAGGGCTTTGTCCCTTATAAGATATAGTTGACCTTGAGTTGTCTGGAATGCTGTTAATGCTGAAGAAATGACTGACAAACAGCAATTATGGAGAAACATGTTGTTGTTGCTGTTCTTATGCTCTCATCAAGTATTGTTACACATCCGAGGTCAGGCTGTGAAAGGTAACATTGTGGATGAAACAATGAAAAAGAAATAGCATTATTTTCAAACTCTTTATTCATGACTACAGATATTTTCTATATAATTTGCCCTTTCTGTCACAGTGACCTCTGAAGACATGATGATGAAAAATATTAACAAAAAGGTAACAACTGATAGCTGGTATAAGAAGTTATTCACAAACACTAAGCTAAAAGCAGACAAATAATTGTGTGAGCCGTTGTTGACATCACAGCAAGTATAAAGTCAGATCTGGTTTTCAGATTTACTAGTATAAGGACTCCCCGCTGAAAGCATGTACCAGATGCAGGATTTTCTCAAGGTTAAATGTGATTATAGTGCACTCATACACACAAATTGCAGACAGAGATTAAATCACAAAATAATGAGATCTTTTTCAAAAGGTAGTATACTACTACGATTATCCTTTCTACCTTTAAGATATGCTTGTGTTTTAAGTCTTTATACACTGTGTTCCTTGGGAACCTTCATTTAAGCTGATATTATGTCATTGAACTTGAAGGTCTGTCCATTTTATTGTATTACCTGCAGAAAAATTAATTTCATGTAAAGGATCTACAATTTTACTTCTGTGTGTCAGCAGTCAGAATTATCTTCTTTTTTTTTTTTTTTTTTTTTTGACAAACTGCTTATACATCTGAAATGAGATAATAAAAATCACAGGAAGATATTAATGAAATGGAAACTACTGTAAGAAAATGAAATCGATATGAATAAGTAACATTCTGTGCTCCGTAGTGAAAATATGTTACGTTGAATTTATTGCTAACTGTCAAAATCAGTGACTTCAAAACTTTGAAATCCTACACTGAGTTGGATTTTTAAAAAATATTTTATTATCTCTCTGTATTACAGAGTGATGGTTTAACACAGGTGGAAAATAGTGGACTGGTTAGATTGCCATAGCCAGAGGGTCTCTGAAGGCTGTGTCTACCCTAGTGATTTGTCTTGGTGCAAAAAGAAATATTTTGTGTTAATTGCCTAATGGTATCTGTCTTATGCTGGTTCAGGTCTCCAAGTAGTTGGATGCACAGAAGTAAAATTCCTTTTTGAGGAAACTAAAGCAGAAGTCCTGATCCAAACATGTTCCAGTGCTAATGCTTTTACGTTAGATTCCCTTTGCTGTAGTGATGATTTAAGGTAAGGTATCTGATAAACAAAACCAAGTTAAATTTAGGTTATGCCAAGCCAGTGTCAAATTTGTGAAATGATGATGAAACTGAGTGCATAAACTGATTTGAGGTGATGCTGCAAAGCATTAATTTTCAAATTAATATGTTAAACAGAGCAGATTCTACTGTATACTGTACTTGGTCCCAGCTTTGGCTCAGAAAGGACTGAATGCTTTCCCCATTCAGAGTAACACCATATTGTGCTATCCAGAAGTTTTTCACGAGCCTCCCCCAAAACACTGCTATGCCTTCAAGGCATAACTAGAGCTCACTGGAAAGCTGTTCCTTTAAAAAATGCTCATTGAAAGACGCTGTTTCATTGAAATGGAAATGTACACAGTTTCATAGATTAAAAAGCCAGAAGGGAGTACTGTGATCATCTAGCCTGGCGTACTGTACAACAGAGACCTCATGGCTGTCTTAGTTTCTTCCCATTTGAACTAGGTCATGGCTCTCTAAAGATAAAACAACTCTACCTTGCTTTTTAAAAAGCATACTTCAAGGGTGGGAGTATCTACCACAATTTTCAATGAGGTACCCCTCATTGTTAATTATGCTGTTAACTCAAAGTTTGTCTGTCTTCAGTTTCTAGCCCCTGGGTCTTGTTATGCCTCCTCTGTCTGTGAGATTGAAATGAAATTTATCTTCTTATGTATGTATTTATAGATGTAATCTAGTTATCCGTTATACTAAGGACGTGAAATTTCTTGATTCTCTCACTTTAGGTCATGTTTTTGAGTACTTTGATGGTTATATTGTGATACTTAGCTACTTACTAATGTCATTTTTGACTTGTGGATGCAGAAATCTGATGCATTATTTGAATACTGAAGTAGCTGATGCTGAGTAGTATCTCTGTTCCTACCTGAGATTCCACTGTTTATACATCCACGTTCACATTCTTTGACTGAGATTAAGAAAAGTTTGGAGCTATCCAGATGGTCCAAAACTGCAGGGAATTCTTTGCCTGACAGCTTGGATTGTAAGTTTTTAGTTTACAGCTCTATTGTCACCTCTGGTGACACTAAATCGGACATACAGTAGCACTTGCTGTATTCTTCCTTGGTGCTAAGTCCTTTTTAGGCCACTAATTCTGGGAGAAATTTTCTTTTAAAAAAGCAGAGAAGTAAGACTGCATTTTTGATTTACCTAAATGCAGTCTTGGGGCTCTACTTTTGGTTTACTTAAAGCAAATCACCATTTGGGATTGGCTTATCCCAACAGCAGCCTTCAGGAAAAATAGAAAAAATGAGGAAGAGGGGAAGGACTAGTCTGATGATGTAAAGAATAGCTGTGTTGCCATATCCATTCTGTATGAGAGTTCCCTGGTTAGAGCGTTCAGCCCAGGTGTGGGAGATCTTCGCTCACTTTCTTCCTTTGTCTCTGGAGAGACAAACTTACATTTCCTACTCTCCAGGAGAATAGTCTTACCACATGGCCAGAGAGTGGTTTTGCTGTCTGCCAGCATGAATATCTAAGTGTTTCATGCAAAGCTGAATAAATGGATGAGTTCAGCAGTGTACTTCAGAATATCTCCCTTTATTCCTTATCTTAACTAGGGCAAAGAATCACCTTGACCTAGTAGGTCTCACCTCTCTTTGGAGTATCTTGGCCACCAAGACAATCGTGATGCAAGTTTTTTTCTGTTTTAGTGATTACTTTAAAAAAAAATTAGTTTCCTATTTCTTGGAAAAATAGCCTCACGTTTGTGTTTGCCGTCTCTGAGAACTTCCCTTGTAGCTTATGCCAATGCTACAGACAGGCATTGAAGTGAAGTTGGACAACGGATGGTGTTTAAGATAAAATTATTATGTATGTTGTGGCAAAATGTTACCTTTCTAAAAGACAGAATCATATGCCAATTACAAATAGTTCAGTCTTTGCAAAGGAACAATATTTCCTGAGGAAGAATGTGACAGGTATGGATATAGATATTATTAATATATGGATATTTTTCACTGTGAGGGTGGTGAGGCACTGGCCCAGGTTGCCCAGAGAAGCTGTGGATGCCCCATCCCTGGAGGGGTTCAAGGCCAGGCTGGATGGGCCCTGGGCAGCCTGCTCTAGTGGTTGGCAACCCTGCCCACAGCAGGGGGGTTGGAACTAGATGATCTTTAAGGTCCTCTTCAACCCAGGCCATTCTATGATTCTATGATAGAATCAGTAGTATTAAGGGCCCATTTACAGTTGTTTACAACAACCGAGCTACTGAGCGTGCTCCAGACTCAGAAGAAAATTCCTTCTTGGCGCAATTCTGAGCCAGAATGGTGATGGGGTGTTGGAATCGTGTGTTGCAATGGAATTCCTGTCATGCAGGCCATTGCTAGCCCCAGCCTGGCTGCTAGTGCTTGGGTAGGCCTGAGGTTGAAAACAAAGCGTCTGCTGAGACTGAGACTTAAAAGAGAGAGAGAAACTGACTGGAAATTGGAGGATGAAATTGAAAGTAATTGTGAAAAAGACTCTTTTTGGAAGCTGATTTTAGGCTGCGAAGCTGAAGCTGAGAGATGAGAGGGATAAGAGAGTCCTTTGCCTATGCCTTGCTGCACGGATGAATGTGAGAGACGAACATGCATTCCAGTAGGGTTTCACATTTACTTATGGACAGCAGAGGACAAAACATCCAGAACCTTGGTTTCGATTTCAGGGTTTGGAGGAAAGTGTATCAGCATGGCATGGACTTTTCTGCCCAGTGTGTCTCAGTTTTCATGGCATCTTCTCTTCCACCCATAGCGTCTTGGTCATGGTTCCTCATCCTGTTGTCATCCAAACTTTTTATATCCCTCACTCACTCCTGTGGCTTCCCATTACAGCCTGTTTCTCATCAGGACCCACAGACCTGATCTCTTAGTGCATGCAAGCTTCCTGTCGTAGTCAAATCTCCTTTCTGCTTTGCATACACAGTTCCAGATTTCCTGTGTAGCCAGTCCAGTTCTTACCCCAAAGACTTCTCCTGGTTCCCAGTCTCATTTATAATTGTGTTCAGTCTCTCCTTTTTCTGACCTCTAAGGAAATTTCACTCCTTACACTCCATGTGGCAGAGGCTTTCTGATTTAGTATGGGTACTAAATAGGATGAGTGTTTATCTCAGTCCTCTTCTTGCTTCTTTTTTCCAGTATTTGCCCAGCTAGTCTTAAGTTTCTCCACATCCTTTGGCTCTTTGTCAGAATGCTCTTTTCAAGCTCCATTTCTTGTCCATCCACTACATTTTTCTGTGACCAGACTGTCTTGAACTCTTTGCTCCCTGACAGTTAAGTGAATTCCAGTACTTATTCCCAGACCACAATCTGTGCAATTTAGATTAAATATGTATATATTAAATACAGGTCTCAGTTACAAACTATTTTGACTTTGTTGGCCTGTTGTTTGAGATGTAACCTGCTTTCTGTGTTGCTCATTTTTGCTCTGAAGACTGAATTACTGCATTTTCATGCCACTCACTATCCAAGTCCTCATAATTTTAATTATTTTATTTTTACAGTCTTCTAGAGAAGTATGGGAGGAAAGAGAGTGGTATTGTCCATATAAAATAATTCAGGATATGCAAATTGAAAAAACTGAGAACCTATTTTTTTTCAGAGTACATAACATTGCTGTATATTAACTTCTTTATGTTGAAAGCAGAACTCCTAAGGATTTCATTTGAAGCTACCTTATCTGTATTTCTGCAAAAGATATTTAAGAAATAAGTTGGGATAGGATATGTGGGGGCACAATTAATGATGCCTCAGAAAAGCTTGGCTTAAGTGCCTTATCAATGTTATTAAGGCATGCAGCAGGAGGACACAATCCAAGTTTTCCAGGGAAGCTATCACCTGTTTTGATCATGATACCTTATTTTCAATTGTGAAGTTGTTTATTACACAATTTCCAGGTGGTGCAGCAAATGAAATAAAAATTCTGCT
This sequence comes from Pterocles gutturalis, assembly GCF_000699245.1. Classification (NCBI taxonomy): domain Eukaryota; kingdom Metazoa; phylum Chordata; class Aves; order Pterocliformes; family Pteroclidae; genus Pterocles; species Pterocles gutturalis. Next base: position 16,525 of record NW_010112576.1, on the reverse strand, counting down.
TACAATCATGGTTTCCTATCAGAGCAGATTCATCCTGAGCATGAAATGAATCTGGAGTTTCCTGGGAAAGAATAGTGGATGTTCATGAAGTACCACATTGTTGTTATTCAAAAGTACAGGGAGGCAGAATTAGTTCTGTATTGGTGGATATAAATCTGTTTTGAATGTTTGATATGAAGCCCTACTAGCATTCTATTAATTTGTCAAGTTAACTGTGATATCTGCAGTTGAAATGTTCATCTGTGGCAAATAACTACTATTCTGTTCTAAACAGAAATGCTGGAAAAGTATTAAATGCTACCAGGACTTAAAAGAAATACAGTAAGTGGTACACGGCAGATCTGTATGGTTCAATATGGATGGAATTTGATGTAATTGTTATAAAAATCAGCTGCTCTCCTTGACTGATAGGCAGGGCTTTGACAATAAACAGTGATTACCCAAGGTTCTTCGACTGACTGTGGCACCAACAAGCATGCTTTGACATACAAAGTAAGTATGCTTACTGGCTACCAAACTCTTATAAATGGAAATGGGTATAACTGACATTTGAGTCCCTATAGACCCGAGCCACCGCTTTCAACATAAAAAAGAAGTATTTAATAGCCAAAATATGGGTGTCTCAGATTTCTTCTAGTCTCATATCTATTAGCCCCAGCTCTCAGATACCCTAGGTGTCTGATATGTCACTGGCTATGAGCCACTGAGTCATAGTTCTGTATTCAAGGTGTACTTTTTTCATCTAATTTGTACAGATTTTTATCTGGGAGTGACACTTTCCCAGAATGCCCTTCAAGGCTTAAATGATTTGGAGCTCAGAAATCTCCTGCATTAGGGAGATTTTCTTATTGTAGATTTTTATTTTTAGTAGCCCTTGATAGATTTTTGTTTCCCCATGAATTTTTTGTATCATTTTTGAGTGCATTTAGCATCCATGATTCTGTGGCCAGAAGTAAAATTTAATGGCATGTTTGAAGGACATATTTTTGTTTCTTTCAAATCTTCTGTTAGCTGTTTTCCTTTATTTTTTCCTACTGCTTCTATTGGGAAGAGACAGTAGAAAATACTTCCTGTTTACCTTCTTAATGCTGCTTCTAGTAAATGGAATTTGGTATGTCCCCATCTCTTCTAGGCTAGAATCCTGGTCATTCTTTGTACAGAAATTGTGTCAACTTTGAACCATTCTTTGTCCTTTTCTGTACCTGTTCCAATTATACCATACTCTTTTTAAAAGGAGTTAAGAAGGACTACCAGAATTACACACTGTATTGAGGCTGAAGTTATGCTAGTAATTTATTCTGTGGCATTATGGTTTTTCGTATTCCTTTCATAGTAATTTACATTTTCCTCTACTTTTTTTTTTACTCTTACTAAGCATATTCCTGATATTTCCAGGGAGTGATCTGTTATAACTCCAAGGTCTTACTATTGAGTTATAATACTTCAGAGTCTATCACTGTGTGTGTAAAGCCAGAATTCTTCTTTTGGTCTGTCAATTTATATCTGTCTATGCTGAATTTTTGTCTGCCCCTATCACTGTGTGTGTAAAGCCAGAATTCTTATTTTGGTCTGTCAATTTATATCAGTCTATGCTGAATTTTTGTCTGCCCCTTTAATTACCTAGTCACACTGTATCATGATATTTGAAACAACTATTACCTTTACTGTCAAAGTGAGCAAACTTCATAGTCTTTCAGCCACCTTTACTGTCAAAGTGAGCAAACTTCATAATATTTCAGCCGTCTTTCAGATCATTTATGAATCTGTTGAACAGCACAGGTCACAAGGAGATCACAGTGGGACTCCACAGTTTTCACAGTGAAAACTGACAATGTATTCCTACACAACTGGTTCCAGCAGGCTCTGCAACAGACCCACAGCTGGCCAAAGCTGAGCCCCTCAGACAAGCTGGTGGCACCTCTGTGAGAACATATGAAGAAAGGGCAGAAAACACTAGATGGAGAGAGCAGGAGGGAGCAAAAAGAGTGAGAGAAACAGCAGAGGCAATAGCAAGGTTGGAGGATGACGACAAGAAGATGCTCCAGATGCTGGAGCGGATATTCCCTGCAGCTTGTGGAGGACCCACACCAGAGATGATTTTCCTGACAGTAACTGCAGTTCATGGAGAGCCTACACTAGAGTGGAGAAAGAGAGTGGAAAAAAGTAGTGGTAGAGAGGAACTGCTGTGTGCCGACTATAACCTCCTCCCCCTGCCCCATCCTCCCTCTGGGCTGCTCAGGGGTGCAGAAAAGTCTGGAGGGCAGGAGTGAGGCTGAGCCTGAGAATGTGGGGAGGAATTTTTTAATGTTTTTTTGTTTCCCACTACCTGAATTAATAATTACATTTTTATTTCAATGGTCAATAAATTAATTTTCCCTCAAACTGAGTCTGTTTTGCCTGCAACACTCATTAGTAAGCCATCTCCCTGTCTTTATCTCAACCCACATGCTTTCTCATTCCCGGGTTATCTTCCTGTTTTCGCCCCAGTCCTG
>NW_010112576.1:0-14014 GCF_000699245.1 Pterocles gutturalis | reverse complement strand
GAGAGTGAGTGACTGTCTGGGTGGGATTTTGGCTGTTAACCAAGGTTAACCTATGTGACTACCTTTGCTTTCTCCTTATTACTCATTGTTAATACATGCAGGTATTTTTCTGAATGGAAATGCCTGGCAATTTTATTTTTTTTTAAGCAGTTCTGATAAGCCACCTTCTTGAATGCAGACTGAAAGTTTTTTTTAAAAAAAACCTCTCTATATATGCTTTTACTCCTTTAGAAAAAGTTAATAGATTTGTGAGGCACAAGTTTCAGTAAAAAACATTCTTCTCTATTATGTCATAGTTATTAATTGGTCCAATGGTTCTGTTTTTTAGAATGTTAGCACTTTATTTAATATGGACATTGTTCTTACTTGTCTGCTTCTCTGTTGGGCTCCTATGGAATCCCTCTTCAAAAATCCATGTCATATTAGCTATCTTTCAGTCCTCTAGTGCTAAACCAATTCTGAGTGAGGTTTCATAACATGCTTAGTTGTGTTATTCTTGAATCATTTAAAAATTTTTGGCAAATATTGATTAGTGTACAGGAACTTTGTTACTTTCTGCTTTGATTCTTTGCGGGTTTTGTTCAAGAAGTTCTTCCAGAATGTTGAAAAGTTTCAGAAATTTTGAGTTTGAGATAGGGCCTTTAAAATGTTGAATGTAAAGAAAAATTCTGGTAAGCAAAAACTCTTCAAGCTCTTCAACAGTGATTATGGATCTAAAAAATAATTTAGTTTTTTTTTTTTTTCTGTGTTCTTTGAGTGTTCCTTAAGTCCTGCAAGCTCCATGTCATGCTCCCTGCTCATCATCTAGTTGAAAAGGCATTTGTTCTTAGATTTTCTGCCTTTTGCAAGTGGTCTTCCTCACTGTATTTTTCCACAAACAAACAGAGTTTATTATTTTTTCTGTTTTACTCATTTTAATACAACTCATTGTTCTGAAGAATAGCTTCCTATATTATTCACTTGGTCTCCCTGACTATGCTGTAGCTGTCATAACTTTTTCTTGGTCTTTTTGGTCCTTTTGATAGTGGCACTCATTTGCTCTGACACGTCAATGCAAGGCTTTTAGTTTCCTTAATGACTGCATGTATTGTACCCTTTATGATGTCTCCTTTAATTTCTTTTCCACAAACCTAGTTTTTATATAGAATAGAATACAGTTGCCTGTTTTGAAATTAGTAACTTTTTGTTTCTGCAAAGCTGTTGAAACTAAATATATGATGGTTGCTGTCGTAGTGTAGCTTGTGGAAGGTAGTGCTGTGAGCTACACCCTTTGTGCTGTCATGGTCAGGACAAGAATTCCTTCTCCTTTTGGAGGTATTGCCACTAGATGCTCTAATAATTTACAGGAACTACAAATTAAGTGTTATAATCATGCACTAATGTGACAGCCAGTTATCTTCTGGAGATTAGATGAGCTGTTCCCATTATTATTTTCTGCCTTTGCATTCTCAGTTCATGTGTTGATTCCTGATTCATATAACTTGTTTATCTGATTTCACTCTAAAACTTCTGTAACTTTTAACAATAAACCTCCACCAACACAACCAGTCTTTCCTATGTACTTTGGTAGTAGTGTTCACTGATTTATCTTCTTCCATCAAGTTTCTGATATAGCTATAAAGTCAATTTCTTATTTGAATCTGTTTTAAATCCCTTATTTTTACTCTTCCAGTATTTTTATAGAAATACAGATATTGTTTCACTTTTATGTTCTTCCATACTCTATTGTGATTGTTCTTCACTTTTTAATTTTAATTTTACTCTCACATAAAAAAGAAAGTAGGGGTTTATGGAGAGTTTTTTATGAAACAGCTCTTAAAAGATCTATTATGTTGTATGCTTGCCTTGCAAGGGATGCAATCCTTCTTGACTTTCCTGGAGCTAGTACATTTTTAAAGTGTGAGCAGTCTCATTCTGTTTTGACTTTAGAAAAAGTTCTCTTGTACAGGTTCGTCTGCCACTAGTTCTTAATATATCCTTCTTCCTGATGTCATTTATTCAGGCATGTGTGGAGACTTCCACTCTGTCTGAGCCAATAGCTGGTACAGAGAACATGTCAGAAAATGCTGCCAACTGGTATTTTGTTTCCCCCAGAACTGCAGGCATTTTCCCTTTGAACTGTTCTCCTGCTCTTCTTCGAGTCAGCGAGGGTCTCTCAACCTGCCAGCACTGGCTTCTCCTACTGTTGGCCCTGATTGGTCACTGCCCTCCTGGACCCGAGAGCCAGGCCATCAAGTGGCACCTTTAGATGTCATAGACTTACTATCAAAATGCAGGCTGGTTTTAACCTGACAGTAATATGTCATTCCTTCCACTAAAACAAGCAAACAAAAAACCCCTGCCTTCAGATTTCAGTTTGGGAAGCCCGCTTTTTGTCTTACAATCTTTATTTCTACGGCTCACTAGTTCTATGATAGCATATTTTCAAGGTGGGAGGGTATGTTATCTATATAAAATGTACATATACAAAAATGTAGATGATTGTCAATAGGTGCTGTTGTTTGAACGGTGGTAGAATTTATATTTTGAGCAAATGCTGTTACAAAATAAGTGCCAAAACTGTGATAATTTTAACTGTGTAAAATCTTGGATAGATAATTCCATTCTACTTCTTTGATTAAAAAAAAAGCTCACCTAGTATGCAGTTTTCTGGGCCCATCCCTTGGTTCCTTATACCTCTGCAAAGCTGAAGCAGATCGGGGCTCCCTAGTTATTCTCTGCTTCACCTAGCTTCTGAGAAGCAGTATATAACAGAAGGCAGTCATGCAGCTATTCTAATGAATACTGGAAATTTTGTAGGAGCCATCAGATGTAGGGCACAAAAATGGCTTAAACCCATCTTCTTTCCCCTATTTTCATTTCTGTCTCTCTACTGAGATATTTATAATTATGGGTAACACAGCATTATCCAGAATATTTTATGTAGTTCCTGCTGTTGCATGATTTATGGTGATGTTCATCCCCATCAAACTCACATTTGTATGCAATGTTCTTTAAAATTAACTTGTTTAACAACAGTAGCTTGGTTTCTGGGTTAATATAAAGGTATCATCCCATGCTAATGTAAGTTAAAGCTCCTAATTATATACATTAACCTTTTGTCTAACCAAATCTTTATCACTAAGGATGATCAAACATGACAGTATTCCAAACATGACTGCTGGTAATCCATCAACATTTTTTCCCTTGATTGTCATGTAGCAGAGTCCTCTTAAAGTATTATGCGTGAAAATTAAACAGTATTCCTGATTATCAAAACATTACAGAAAATGACAACATTTTAACAAAAAGCATTGATAGAAAGCTCACACTTTCTATACTGTTAGATATATGAAGGTAGGGATAGGGTGAAGATAAATCAGATACTATGATGCTGATAGTGAACACCTGTCATCTGTGGGAAATAGGCTTCAAGTGCATCCTTTAAACAGAAATTTCACCATTGTACACTCTATTACTTTGAGTTCAAAATGCACTTCACTGGTTCTTCTACAGCCATCATCCCAAGGAACAACAATATGCATGTGAATTTCTGGTGTATACTATACTTCCCATGCCATATAATGGATTATGTATGATGCCAGTGAGTCAGAAGAAAAGTTCATGTATACAGTCATAAAAGACAGACAAAGTGGTCTATCAGGGGAAACCTAGGCTAAATGGACAACTGTTTTTATAAAATCTTGTGAAATGTGGTCTATGACAGTACTTCAGTCTTCATTGTATACATTATTCTAGGTGGTACATATTGTTTTGTAGATAAAAGTAGAAATGTGATTGTACTGTCACTGAGATACCATTTAACTTTGTTGTTCCTATATGGTACTGTAGGTCAGGAATACTATGTTCCCTCAGAACGAAGAGTGACTACATTACTTCTTAGAAGAAAATATTACTAAAGTAATTATATTTAAGCATCTTTCTCTTTTCTTTCAGTTAAAACCATAGGCATAGACTAATATTAGTTGACAAGTTCAGTTTGTTGCTCCCTGAAACACAGGGTTTTTTGATGTAACGTACAGTCTGGCTGTTTCTTTAATTCTTGTTCCCTTTTTGTGCATCTGTCATTTGGGCTGTGATACAGTAAGTGTTAGAAAAATGCCCGGTATATCTCCTTTTTTTTTTGTTTGTTTTGTTTTTTTTTTTTAATTATTATTATAAGAGTCTGTGAAAGTGAAAAGTATTGCAAAGAGACCATAAACGTTTTATTATTTCTTAAACAGCAGCATTATTGCTGACTTTCTTGTAGTGACTTTGAAATATATACATCTACATTTGTACGCACCAGTCAATAAATACAGTGTGGACAGGGTAAAGAAAATATTTTTTCACTCTGAAAGACTCTCCTCTTGATATTGTAATGTCTTTAAGTCACAAGTTAGATCCAAACTACTTGACAGGTATCCATTTTAAAGACATTTATGAATATAATCAATGTAATTCTCAATAGTTATATTTCTAATAACCAATTTGCTGACTTCATGTTCTTGTCAAGATAATTTATAAATATACACCATATGTTCTGTGAATTTCTTTCTTTGCCCAGGTGAGCAATTAATCTTCCTTTCTCCCTAAAGGAATTATTCACATCCCTGAAATCAGAGGTTCATCCACTTATTTTTTCGTTCTGTCAGACCTTCCAGCCTTAAGACCTTAAGTCATAATGATCATCTCTTCAGCAGAGGGCAGCATATGGCATTCTGAGAGTCCATCAGTTCCACTGTTTAATTGGCTGTTGAAATCACTGGTGAGCTAAAGGTGATTCTGAAGCACTTCCATCTCTTCTTGACTCTTATGCAGGATTCAGATTTTGGTATCCTTTGTGGTTGTACAGAATATTTCTCAGGGGAATGATCTGTAGTACTGAATCTATTAAATAAAATGAAAGTTGTTTTCTCTTTTTTATTGTTACAAGAAAGCAATACTTCTCTGGTTGGAATTTTCTTACTAATTATAGAAAATTTTGTAGAAAAGATTACTTTACTCCAGTAAATAAAAAATAAATAAATAATTAGATGCTAAAAAGTTGCATATCAGATGCCTTAAAAGAGGCTTGGATTAGCTCACACTGTTTGGAAGGCTGGATAGGAGTTTGTTGGTCTACCAGCAAAAGGATTTTGTTCTAAGTGCTTAAGTTGTTCATCTTAGACTGGGTATTAAGACTGCTGGACTTAGTGAAAATATACTTTTTGGATATGATGCTTAAGTCTCTCATGAAGTTTCATTCTAGACCCTTAAAAACACTTAAAGCATGACTCAGTCATTTAAGTGTTTTCTTATTGTTAATGTAATCCTTGTTTGTACAGTTCCATTATGTCTCCTGTTTAGTCTATTTCTTTCTTCATACATATTTAAACTTTCAGATATATTTCATATATATTAAATATGTAGCATTGATTTTTGTGGACCCCCTTTTTTGAACTTTGTTTCTTGTGCTCATTTCTTGAAGGAGCATAGTCAGGGGAGCAGCTGTTCTTTCTCCACTTAGGTACCCTTGGATTTCTGTATCCTTTTCATAAGAATTTTTACAGACTTATTACTGACTGCTATGAAGCACATAGAAGTGACTGTGACAGCCTATGTAATTTAAAACACTTAATGTATCTGTTATGCATGTCATCCATGGAGTGATAACAAAATTTGGGCAGTTCTAAGTGCAGGATGACCACCCAGTGGGTGTTTAGACCTCTGCAGTATAGCATGCCTGGGATATGGTTTGGCAACTGGAATTTACTCTCTAAAAAAACCCAAAAGAACTCTTTCAGGACTTCTGCATGGAATGCTTCCTGAGCAAAACCAGTTTTTGTGGTACTTCAGTAAAGAAATCTTGGAACCTTCAAACATGCTTGAAGTGGTTATGCCTTTGCATACACTGGGAAGATGTTATAAACCAGGAGTTTTGAGGCATTCCTCATCTTTCCTGACCCTGAAGTTAATACGGATTCTGAGAGTCCTTTAGAACAATCTCAGGAGTTCATTGAAGTTATGCTGGGTAAAAGGTTGTCTCAAGATTTTTTCTGGGTTTTCTCTCAATTTTGTCAGAGAAGAGAAGCAAGTGCTTAATACCAGGTATAAGCTTTCCATTTTCTATAATGGTCCTATCACCATCATAGTTAAATAATTTTCGGCCATCATATATGACTGGTTTGAAGTTATTTCACACTATTCTAACAAATAGAAAATGGCTTAAGCGGGGGCTTTGCATTAGGTTTTTTCTGAGTGAACACTTTTGGCAAGTAAAGAGAACCTAGAAGTCGGATAGCTATACGAGCTTTACTGAATTTTGAATTCCAGCTTGCACAGCTATGTCACATTTGCCTTAATCCAGAACAGCCACTTCATCTCTGACCTCTCAGCCCTGCTGCTCAAGGGAAACATACAAAATACCTTCAAAAGATAATTCTGGAACTAAAATTCATAACTCTACTGAGCACTAAAAACCATGGACTCAACAGAGACATTGGTTTTATGGCACATTATATTTTTTGCCACCCCAGGATAACCTTTCCATGCTGCACAGGCAATAAATTACTTGTGTCTCTCTTGCGCTCTCTCTCTCTGTCCCATAGGAGCAAACAAATGTATTGTCTTTCCCTGTCTAATATTTCTCCGCCCCATATTTATGAACTATCTTATCTTTTAGTTAATTGAATTGGCAAGTTTGATTAAATTAAAGACAGAGTGATTGTTCTCTACTTTTATTTATTTTGGAAGATTGCTAATTCTGCTGCAAAGCGGAGGAAAGTCTTGCATGCCTGAAAGCTTGTCATTTTCTCCTCAAATATTTCATTTAGTCAAACAGAAGACAGTAATACTTCTTATAAAGCTGTACATGTTTATACTATTAGAACACAGGTCTAGAGTAGTACCACTTACTTTACAGCAACATCCTGATTAGTTACAAGTAATTCCTCCCTTTCACTTACAGAAATTTTATAGTAGCTCAGTCTTTTAATAAACAGTTTGTCCGGTGCAAACTCCTAGCTAGCTGTGGTTTTGTATTTTTAATTTTTTCTATTTATTATTCTCCTGTTATTGTGCACATGGTTTGTAAAACATTTTGAGATTGATCCAGCTGAGGAGTGGTGTGTAATTGACCTGTTTCTTATTTTTCAACAAAAATGGTAACAACTAAAGGAAGAAAATGCGCTTGATCACAAATGTCCATATTTTCAAGATTAAACACTATCTACAGAATGTGCTAATTTCTGAAGTTTCTTGGTGCTCATTGATGTCCTCTGGAAGTGTGATAAACTCTCAGCTATATCAGTAGCTGACTGAACTTTATTCAGTTTCTACTACCGGGCTTTGATAAAGCTGGAAAATGCTGAAATGCTCAGTTTCTAAGATAATATTTTAAAAAGTGGTCACCTGTATCAATACATTTCAAAACCAAAAAAAGTACTGCTCAGAAAAAATGCAATAAAATGATGTGTACATTATTACATACTCTTCACTTCAGTGATTCTTCAGTGAAAAAAACAAAATCAACAGCGCACACAGTCTCTTCAGATCTAAGGCATCACAGGAGATGCTTCTGAATACACCCTCATGGTTTGGTGCTTATTCTTAGCTAGGAGAAACAATGCCATAAATTCGGATCTTGCCTCTGTCACTGGTGTTATAAAACTTCAGTAAAATAGATGAAAGAAAACAAAGAAGGTGCAGTATTTGGACTCCTGGCATTATGACATGCCATCTGAGTAGACAACACAAATAGCCTGCGGCATAGATCAACTTTAACTGTGGTCTTGTCACATTTCATAAACCGGAGCAAAACTGGGCTCGGTCAGCATATGATACAAAGCCTGTAAGAAAACTGCTCATAATTCAGAAAGTGGTGCATGTAGTTCAGCTGTTTTGCGGTGTTTCCTCAAAAAAACTAGAGAATGTCTCACTACAATTAAGGGGGATAATTTTTTCTCAGTGGAAGGTGGTACAAGAAGAAAGCCAATTCTTTTCATTAAAAACATCCCCACCCTCAGTGTTTATTCTCCTTTTTTTCTAGTTAGAGTTTGTTGTTTTACAAAACAACAGACACTTCAGATAAAAAGTGGAAATGTACAATTGCTTCACATGTAATTGTTTTTTTTCAACATTTTTGCAAATATTTGTGGTGGTAGTCACTGTTTTTTAGTATTAAATATGATAGAACCGTATTTAGCTTCAGTCACCTTAAGAAATTTAGGTTCGCGTGGCTGTTTTTCTGTGTGTGACTGTAAACACCACTATAGTCTTTTTTTGGTCTATATGGGTCTACCTAGCAAAATTACAATTAAGAAACATAAGTGTGCTTTGTGTAATAACTTCAAGAAGCTACTAATCTGCAGTAGGATTTATTATTCATATATAGAACTTATATTCAAATCTCTGATGTAACAAACCCAGAACACTCTCAAGACTAGTAATTGTAAAACATGATGCTCGTCTGCTGCTGACCCTGCAGAAAAGATTCAGTGTTATTTCAAAATACTCTTTGTTGCGACAAGCACTTAATGATAGAAACACTACTGCCATAGCATTGGTCCTAGTTGGTCTACTGAGTTAGAAATCCAGTATCAATCCTCTACCCTTTTGGTTTATATCAAAACTGTGTATATTTTTTTTATTATGTTGTAATACTCCTAACCTGAAACTAGAATAGTGGTAGAGTTTTTTGTCTGGGTTTTTTTTCAGTTGGTTGTTTTATAATTAGATTCAGTTCATGCAACAAGTGTGCAGTTTGCTGTACACTGTGGGAAAACTTCAGCTGCATTTAAAAAACCCAAAACCTGACAATATTAAGTTCTGTAGTAGTTACTGGCTACCTAGAGAGAGGGGGGCCACAATAAATTGTGTGTTTAATTGATATATTGTATTTAATTTGTATTTTTAATTGATCTTAATTATATCACACATTATTAAAAATAAGCCTATTCTGTTCTTGCATATGTGCAGTTCAGGTTTGCATTAATTTTGTGTAATTTTAGTTGCACAGTACTAATATATTTGTCACACCAAAAACCTAAATCCATCCTTTCCCTCTCTCCAGTAAAATTTAATAAAATTGTGACTCTTCTTTCTTTATAGGTTGGGTGAAATCCCGTGTTCTGAAATTAAATTGCTTTCCCGTGTATACAGTAAAGTTTTGTCTTTACTGTTGGAACCAATAATTTTCTTTAAAATTCATTGTTGAAGAAACGGAAGATTAGGACAGGTTGACACACTGACACATCTGTCCCCTCATGTGACATTAATCATGGATGTCAGTAGTTACTAGCCCTCAAGAGCCCACTTTAGGATATATCGTATTTGCTGTGAAACTTGAATAAAGGCAGATACTGAAGATGTGTTGTATGCAATCAACCATATGTGAGTTTATTGTTATAAGTTCTGAATCCTGACTGTTTTCAGGCCTTTAACTGCCCCTCTTCCTAGCCTCTAAAAATACCTTTCACCCTCTGTTTACAAATTACGCCAATAGTCTTAATTTGGATTTTTTTAATGTTGGATTTAGCAAATGTGTTAACGTATTGCGTTCAGTGTATGATTAAGTCATGCTTGGGGTTTTCTTAGCAGGATGATTAGAGTAGAAATGTCATCCTCTGGTAACTTGCTAATATCCTCATGAAGCCATATAAATGGGTTTGGAATTCTTACATCCACAGCAGAAAATATTGCTGTTTGAAGGAACACACACTCTCTGAAGTACCAGGCTTTAACTATCCCTGTGGCTCAGTAGTTGGAATTAAGACGGTTGGTTCCTTTGTGGTTTTCAGTTTCAGTGGAACAGCAAGATTTGGATGTTAGGATTTGGTTCCAGCTTGTGGAGAAGAGCTAGTCTGAAGGTTATAAGAGTCTTTTGGTTTGTTCTTTACAGCCTGGTTAAGTTTTCCTTGTTACTTGTTCTTTCTCCATCTTTCCTCTTTCAGAGCTAATATGTTTGCCCCAGGTCTCTGCGCGGATAATCTCAGTTGCACGCTGGTGATTCCTTGCTGTTCCTTGCTGCAATTGTTTCCCTGCAATCAGCTCTTCCTCAGCGCTCTGTATTTCTTTCAGTTCTCCCTTCTCTAATCTGTCCCTCCCAAAACCATGCCGATCTCTTCGTCTAATGTTGGACCTTTCCAGACTCACTGTCATTCCTGGCTCTTTTTTCTAGTTCTGTTGAACCAGTTGTAGCTAAATTCGCTTGAACCAACTAACTTCATATCAGCTGAGGTGCCAGTGAGTCCACGTATGCAAATAGTTCCTTTATTTCACTCTCTCACTCAGTCCCTAGTATTATGGTTCTTTTGTAACCTCTCTTGCTTTCAAGCAATAGTCCTACTGCCCTGGTGCTCAGTTCTCAGTCTTGTCATCCAAATCTGTCAATCCAAGGCCTCCAGCATAAACCACCCGTTTCACTCATGCCCAACAGCAGCCCCTTGCTGTCCATTCTCCCCTTCTGCTGCCACACGGATCCTCCTCTGTCCAGTTTACTCTCTGTTATTACTGCCTTTGGAGAGTATAGGCAAGACAGCATTTTGGGAGAAATGTAACATCAGTCTTGGGATGGAGATTACTTTTTGCAGGTGAAATCTTTCTTTATTTCAGTTTTGAACTGTTACATGCCTCTCCCGACCTTGTTGTGACTGCAGTTTTCAAAGCCTCATTATCTTGTCCAAGTTTGGGTAAATTTTCATCTCATGCTGAATTTAAGTCCCCATTACACATTATGGGTGAGACCCAAAGGTTTCCTTGAAGAAGTAGATAGAGTTTTCTCAAAGAAGTAGACAGAATTTTTGTAAAGGTAAAATAATTTATTTTCCCCAACCACTTTGTTTTCAGGAGCTAATAATTGGGGTGAAGCTACACCTGTTTTGGTTTGCTTCAGCATCATGATTGTGAAGGTGTCCAGTGATTACTTGTACCTGTGAAATATTCTTTAAATTGTTGACTTTGCTTTTGAAGGTGTGTCTGAGTGGGTTTATCAACTCATCTTTCTAGGATGGATTTGTAATTCCTTGGAGTGCAAGAATCAAGTCATTTTTGTAGAAAGGTATTTTTGTAGAAAGGAAAATTATTAAATGTATAACTCTTCTATGAGAATACACATTAGCAGGATTACCATCTGTCTTCAGAAACAGACATCTAAAATTTTACTAATTGTGGATGTTTTTTTCTCCAGTTTGTCAGTCAAGTGTTTTTCTAAGTATCATCTTGATGTCACATATGGCTAATTTTACATTGGTGGTTGGAGCTTCCTAATGTATACATGAATAGCAGAGGCTTTCAGTGATTATTGCTTTTTGTATTGTTTCCCATTTAATCTCCCAGCATTTTGTTTTCCAGTTCTAGTAAGAGTTAGCATAAGACATTAGTATGTAAGAAATGCCTCTCAGACATGTTGCTTTGTGTTGTCTGTAGAAATCTTTTCTGTATTTCATTTTTTTTTTCCCCAGAAAATTGATTGGTAGTCAAAAAAATTAATCTGCAGAGTGGCTCCATTCAGGTCAGGTCAAATTTATCAGCTTGAAAGAATGAGTAAGTTCTGTAGATCTCTACGTTAGTACTAGCAAAATACTTTGATTTGAAAAGCAGTAAAGTGAATGTCAAAGAGTATAGTATCAGAGGAGCGAAGTATCTCCAAAACACTTTTACCAATACTGCAGTGATGTCAGTCTCTTACTGAAAAATATAGTGCCCTACCCTTATATCTCTCTGCAGAAGGAGGAACCTTTATTTTTCTTTTCCTAAAAGAATGCTCTTATGGCCTAGGGCATTCTAGGTAGACTGATTTTGATCTTTTTTTTGTAAATCTTTTGTTCTCCATGAATTATACAGGGTGGGTCTACATTATCAATTTGGGTTGTTTTTTTTTCTTAATCATTTCTGCATCCCCAATTCCTCTGTACAATCCTCAGCCTTTGGCTTACTTTAAATATGGACCAACTACCTTGCACTAATCTGGCTGTGAAGATCAAAATGGCTCTAGGCTGCAGTAGAATTGATAGGAAGAGACCTTGGTTGAAATCCATTCTGAATCATATTTAGAGTGGACTGAGCTGTAGTGTCAATTTTTTTTTTCTGACTCAATCACCATGTAAGTAAATAGCCCATACAAAGTACACCTGCATTAGCAGAAGAAACACCAAGCCAAATAACCTTTGGATTGTTCTGGACAATACTTGATGAAGTTTTCATCTTTTTACGGGTAGGAGCTGAAAGTTAATCTTCCATAATCTGCATGGCTTCCTTTCCATTGATTACTAGGCTTCAGTTCATAGGGCTGTAATCTGGTTGCTTAGCTAGACAACAGAAGTAAATTACCCTTCTCACTACTTCAATCCTTGGTGTTCCTAAAAACATCATCTGGAAAACTAGTAGTGTACTTACTACATATTTAACTAAGATTTGAAGAGGAACTTTCGAAATTTAGACTGCTTATGTCTGGCTAAAAAATCTCCCACCTCTGTGAGGCCCTGTCTATGCTTCAGATAGCAATCAGCATCCAGAACCACTCTAACATAATAAGTAGGAATTCCATACAATAGGCTTTACTAGGCCTTTTCTGAAGTATCTAGCTGGTAGGATCTCATTCAAGATCTGATTTTTATCTTTAACTGTGCAGATACCTTAAGTATATTTTTTCAGTCTGGAAGTGTTTTTTAAAGATCGTAGGTTTATAGTATTGTGGACTGCAAGATATGAGATAAACTGTTTTTTTCTGTTGCACCTTAATTTGCACCTAATATTAAAAAGAGCTACTACTGGGTGTGGAATTCAGTTGCTGGCTGCTTTGTGTTAGTTCTTGGATTTCCAAGAAGGATGCAATTGAAAGATATGGCTTAGGAAAGACAGATGTATATCTTCAAAGATTGGATTGATACAATGGTTTATTTCTATGTATTTGCAAGCGTCCCACTGATAATTTATGTCTATCTGCTGTTTTAAAAGACTATATTTGAGTAATAATTGCTGCAAACATTGCAAGCGTATGAATGAATGTGACCACTTATAACATGCAAAACTATATTGTCCCTTCCATTTCAAAATTAATTTTTAAATTCTGTTATTGATAGAATCATAGAACAGTTTGGGTTGAAAGGGACCTTAAAGATCATCTAGTTCCAGCCCCGCTGCCATGGGCAGGGACACCTCCCACTAGAACATCTCCAGGGATGGGGCATTCAGATTGTTGTACAGATGTTAACAGGTACATAAAAGAATGGGAATGTGGGTGGAAAAGTTAGTTGGATTTCTACTACTGTTCGTACCTAATAATATATCTACTTAACCGGTGTTGTTTCATCACAGGTGAAACACCAGGATATCACTCAGGATGATTTTATTACTTGCTACTGTCATATTTTTAAAGCCAGGATCTAGTGCCTAAGAGTTAGCATGTACAGATAAAATTTTCAGCCAGGTATGACTATTGCCTAATTAAGATACCTGTAGTACTTCTCATATGTATAATCTTGACTTTGTCATCTTTCTGTCGTTCATTTTTCTAGGCAATATATGATTAGATTATAAGACTCTCTATTAAACTGATATTTGATAAAATATATTACAGAACTACTTAGAACAGATATACAGACATTTAGATTAGTGGCTGTTATTAAAATTACTATACATTCAAGTGGCAATATTCCATTTTGATATCAAAGACTGAAAATTTTCAGATAATTCCATTTGACCTTCAGGTCTAGTGAACAGTTTGAGATTAGCAAATTGCTGAATAAAATTACTGAAACTTATAAAATAAAACAGGAGTGGGAAAAAAGAGATATTTATGTAACTAAAGCTGCAAAATATTTTACATTTTAATTTTTGGCTTTGTATGAATAAAATTGTATAACACAACATTACTTTGGTTTTGGATACTGTCAAACAGCGTAATAATCTTAGTTTCAAAAATCAGTACCTTTTCGTTTGCTTTCTTCTTTTCAGTTTAATATCACTGCTAAATAAAAGATTGTAGGATTTTGTTTTTTAACCAAAGAAGGGAAAAATAAAATACAGCCACCTCTGGGTTAATTCTTACTGTGAG
>NW_010112575.1:13422-14252 GCF_000699245.1 Pterocles gutturalis | reverse complement strand
CACCACTTGTCACCGGTCTCCACATGGACATTGAGCCATTGGCCACCATTCTTTGAGTGCGGCCATCTAGCCAATTCCTTATCCAGAAAGTGGTCCTTCCGTCAAATCCATGTCCCTCCAACTTAGAGACAAGGATGTCATGTGGGACTGTGTCAAAGGCTTCGCACAAGTCCAGGTAGATGATGTCAGTTGCCCTTCCTCTATCCACCAGCGCCGTGGCTCTGTCGTAGAAGGCCACCAAATTCGTCACGTTTACATGAACATGAATGATATGTTCTCCTTCAGTTAGTTTTTAGCTCTTATTCCAGTATTTTATTCCTTAGGAAAATTTCTGCTCTTTATGCATCTAATCAGGTGCATCCAGACACACAGTGCATGACTCACAACAACAAGCACATTCTTACGAGCTTACCTGTCTAAACCCAGAGACCCACAAAACCTCTAACTTAAATTTCACAGTACGACACACCAATGTCTCACTTTTTCTTCCTTTTGTGAAATCCTCTTCTACAAAAGCTTGGGATGTATCTCATCAGGTCCCATGGACTTGTGCACCTTCAGGTTCTTTAGATGGTCTCGAACCTGGTCTTCTCCTACAGCTGGCAGTTCTTCTCCCAGTCACTGCCTTTGCCTTCTGCAACTTGGGCAGTGTGGTTTGAGCTCTTGCCAGTGAAGACTGAGGTAAAGAACTCGTTAAGTACCTCGGCCTTCTCTATATCCTGGGTCACCGGGTCACCAGATCACCCACTTTCTTCTGGAGGGGGCCCACACTTTCCCTAGTCCTCCTTTTATCACTGACATACCTATAGAAGTTCTTCCTGTTACCCTTA
>NW_010112575.1:0-13379 GCF_000699245.1 Pterocles gutturalis | reverse complement strand
CTATATTTAATTCTGTTTGGGCTTTAGCTTTCCTAACCTGATCTCTGGCTTCACAGACAGTGTCTCTGTATTGTCCCCAGGCCACCTGTCCTTGCTTCCACCCTCTGTATGCTTCCTTTTTTTGTCCGATTTTGCTCAGGGGTTCCTTGTTCATCCATGCAGGTCTCCTGGCATTTTTGCTTGCCTTCCACTTTGTTGGGATGCATCGCCCCTTAGTCTAGAGGAAGTGATCCTTGAATATTAGCCAGATTTCTTGGGCTCCTCTTCCCTCCAGGGTTTTATCCCACAGGACTCTTCCAAGAGATCCCTGAAGAGGCCAAAGTCTACACTCCTAAAGTCGAGGGTAGTGAGTTTGCTGCGTGCCCTCCTCACTGCCCTACTGCCCTGAGGACCTTGAACTCCACCATCTCATGGTCGCTGCATCCCAGGCTGCCCTTGAGTTCCACGTTCCCCACCAGCCCTTCCTTGTTGGTGAGAACAAGGTCCAGCACAGCCCCTCTCCTGGTTGGCTCCTCTATCACTTGGAGAAGGAAGATGTCATCAACACATTCCAGGAACTTCCTGGCCTGCCTAAGCCTGTGTTGTTCTTCCAACAGATCTCAGGGTGGTTGAAATCCCCCATGAGGACCAGGGCTTGTGAGCATGAGGCTGCTCTTATCTGTCTGTAGAGGGCCTCGTCCACTTGCTCTCCCTGGTCACGTGGCCTGTAGCAGACCCCCACTACAATGTCCCCTGTCCCTGCTCTCCCTTTGATCGTGACCCACAAGCTCGGTCAGATCCTCATCTAACCCCAGGTGGAGCTCCATGCACTCCAGCTGGTCTTTGACATACAGGGCAACCACCCCTCCTCGTCTCCCCTGCCTGTCCTTCCTAAGGAGCCTGTATCCTTGCATTCCAACACTCCAGTCGTAGGATCCATCCCACCACATCTCCGTATAATCCTATCAAAACCATTTGAGTAGAGTTCATAGAAAAGAAGAAAAACCACAAAAGGAAAAAAAAAAGAAACATGAAAGAAATTAAGAGTTGAGCACGTGGTCAGACAATTCAACAAAAAAAGTAAATTTAACTTGCCTGATACCTGCTGTGCATATTCTGACATGCCCATTCTGTAATATTAGCATCACTTTCATTCAGGTTTACATCAATATGGCTTTTATTGTGGCCAAGTGAGGTGAATGACAAACTCAAGTGAGCTAGAGCAGCTTAGACTACTTCAGTGGCTGCTAATTATTGTAGACACACAGTTGATAGTACATCATGTCTTCAGTATATGCTCCTTTATGCCTGAGATTTTGCAGCCATCCTGCTAGCAACATTGCTTATTAGACTTAATACTCGGGACTATGGACCATATCTAACATTCCTCTTAGAAGAAATATTGACCTTGATTTTAATATTAACAGCACTGAACCAACCTTTGGAAAATTGTTCAACTAGTTACTACAACCTTTAAAAATATTAACATAATTTTCACATTAATCTAACGTTGAATTTGAGCCATTGGACCACTAGCATCCAGGTTTCAAAACTAAAAGAGCTGTTTGAACCTTCTGTTCCCAACACACACCTACAGACTGCTCCTTTGATAAATTATACAGACTAAGCTTCTCAAGTCTTCAACGAACTATTATGCAATGCAACTGTTTATACACCAGAAGTCATACTAGCTCTCCCACTGTTTTCTAGAATACAGTCACACAATCCACAAGGGCAGTCCACATCCTCTCATGTGCACAACCTTCCTTCTGGCTGTATTAAAAACACACCACTTGCCTATGTCACTTGCTACAAACATAGTTGTCATATCTACAACAATCACTCAATCTGATAATTTTCAAACCTGAGCTAGTAACAAATTATGTTCCTTCTACTCCATCAAAAAATATTCTTTTTGTCACCAGGTACTACGAAGCTGCAAAAATTTCTCTGTTAATATCCACTTCATCTTACTGTAGTTTCTGAAAAGTATAAGTAAAATTAGCCCTTTCCTGAACACGTTTAAAACACAAACTGCCAAAACTGCCCAAAATCCAGGTAAGTACTAATTTTCTAGACAACTCCCAGAATCTTTCTTCATCACACACAACTTATAAGTCATCTTCTGCACTATAGCCCAAGAGATTCCAGTGGGACCCAGCTGGTTTTCCAAACAAAAAAGTCAAGCTTCCTTGCTTTTAAACACTTAAGAGTCACAACACATGCAAAACTAAGTTTTTCCTCAGTTCATATGTAAGACACTCTTTTTATGACAAAATATTATTCATTAAGGAAAGACAACCATCACTTGGGCTCTTCAGGAACTATCATTTCCGAACATAGTTAGTTCTATGGTTCCATCAAAAACATACCAATGTACTTTCAATAACACCAAGGCAACATTTGTTGAAATACAACAGAGCCAATTACAAACCAACAGTCATAACAACTTCTTCCCTCCCACTTAGGGCAGCACATTAGTTTTAACAGTTGATATAACATTACACTAATTAAGAACTTCACAAAAGATGTATGTATCTTTTACATTAAGTTCTACTGGTATTGACCACATATAAAAATCCTGTGTGTAGTGTCAGATTACAGTGTTAGATTACTATGACCACTGATACCTTGGTTTATAGCAAGTGAATCAAAGCAATGAAATGCTACTGAATTTTACGGCTATTAAAAATTATTTGTTTGCTAAAAAAAATACAAGTAATAGGAACACATTTGCTACAGCTATTCTCTTAATGAAATCTAAATATCTGAATACATACATCCAATAAATAACAATTACAAAAAAAAAAAATCAAGCCACTTAAGTCTTACCTTATGTGCTGGCACTAGATTAACTAACACTGTATCCAAAAGTTCCTGCGACACAGTATCTCCTTCACAGACGATAGAGCTCATGAGATCAACCATGTGCATGTGTACTTTTTGGTTATGACCATTGCTGAAATAAAAACCAAGAATTTTTAGTGTACTATTCACATAAAGTACAACCTCTATTCAGAGTGCTCCCTACAGTGTCGCCAAACAACAAGGTATATAATAATCAAATCACAAGTTTTCTTAGAAGTCAAAATACTTAAGTTTCTCAGCTGCATATACCACTTTCCAAAGTGTTCTTGAATCTCATGTCCTCTTCATTTCCATCTGTAGTAAAAGAGTAGAGGTCTTTATCTGTCCCTACCATGAACAGACAGTGTATTAGAACATCACGCCCCTCTACTCAACAGTGAGACTCCACTGGAGTGCTGTGTCCAGTTCTGGGCCTCCCAGCGCAAGAGAAACATGGACATACTGGAGTCAGTCCAACAAAGGGCCAGAAAGATGATTAAGAGACTGGAGCAGCTCTTGTACAAGGAGAGGCTGAGAAAGCTGACATCTTTTTTTAACCTTGAGAAGAGATGGCTTAGGGAGGAACTTATTATATCTAAATACCTGATGTTGCGAGTATGGAAGACAGGGCTAGACTCTTCTCAGTGGTGTCCAGTGACAGGACAAGAGGCGATGGGCACAAGGTGAAATACAGAACATACCATTTAAACATAAGAAAGGGAAACTGTTTAAAGGTGATTGAGCACCAGAAGTTTGCCCAGAGAGGCCATGGAGTCTCCATCCTTGGAGATGCTCAAAACCCAACTGGCTACAGTCCTTGGCAATCTGCTCCAGTTGACCCTGGTTTTGAGCAAGAGGTGCAGACTAGACAATCTCTAGCAGTATCTTCCAGTGTCCACTATTTTCTGACTCATGTTGTTATAGCAATGACTATCCAGATTCCTTAGAACTGCATATTGCACCATTTGCTTTCAATTTCAAGAACAATAAAATAAATGCAGTAAAAGACAATCAAAGTAAGTTTCCTAGGGAAAAAAGATGATTTGAAGTGTGTCTTGTTTAACTAAAACAGTCAAAACTGACAGCTTGTTTTATTGTAATGCTACCTCTAGTTAAACTGAATTACAAAACAAAGCTCGTTAACACTGAAAGTCACACAATAGACTGAACACCAAAGTTAGAAACATCTGACCTCAACTATGCAATAATGTATTATAATTGGGGGTGACAATACTTACTTTATTACTGAAAACAGAGTTCTGTACAACTGTGTAAAAATCTCGTTGCTGTCTTCTAATTCAAAGCATATGTTATAAGACTTGACCCAAGCAATGTTCTGTGTTGAACAGGAAAAAACAAAAGTAGTAGTTAACACAAGCTTAAGTGGAAAAACTACATTTAACAGTTATTAATGACATAAGTTATGAAACTTACCTCAAGCAAATAAAAGTATCGATTAAACTGGGGGCTTTTTGTATCTTCTAAGCCCTTAAGTTGCCTTGTTATGAACATAAATATATCCTGAAAGGAAAGTAGTGACAGTTATTTAATCAATTGCAATGAAACTTTCAAAATTAAAATAATTACATTTTTAAAGTACTACTATTATTCATCACTACAAAATATGCAGCAATGACAGACACACTATTTCACTGTCCAAAACAAGATGATCTACAAAACACCACAGACAATGTCAGAGTAATTTTTAAATGCTTCATGCTTCTTTAAAGTGCTGAGAAAGTAACCTTTTTCTAAGGCAGAATAAGTTTTTCTTTTCCGAAGAAAAACCACTCAACTGGACAAGCAGAGCTGCAACTGTCTGACATGCTGCAGATGTCAAAAGATTATTCAGAAGGACAATGAACTTCACATTTTTACTTTATACTGCAATAGCTTTCAACAGGAGAAAAAAGCACTAGGCAACTGCAGCTTTCCCAACAGTATTATTATACGCTTACACTGCATTGTTTGTGCTTTTCTCAATCATCAAGCCACTGACACAGATCATGTCCCCTGCAAAAATCTATAAACTAAGTTTCTCCTGCTTCCTTTATCAACTTTCAGCACCAGAAGACTTCTTCAGAAAAAGTCTCTCACAGAATAAATCTGAACAGGTTATAAGGAACAAGCAGTCAGTATTGAACAGAATGGAAACACACAAGAAAGTGTCTTTAAAATGCCTTTAACATTCAGATAATTAAAAGCTGGAAATTCGTAAATACCATATTAAATCAAAAGATTCAGAAGTACACCACCAGAAATAGTGTTCACAGCCTCAACTCTATCTATAATATTTTATCTAACAATCTAGGTAGAAATCAAATAAATTCCAAAAGGTATAAAGTTGCCATAATAAATACAAGAAAGCTTACAGTAAAATCTGAAAAAAACTATCCTAGAAACAGTCTAGAAAACTTTTCTGTAACATTTTCAAAGGACCATTTCCCCTCAACCCCCCTAGAACAATGAGATACACAGAAGACGAGAACGGGCTTCCTTTTTTCTAATGCTATAACCACAATATCCAGCCTTAATCGTTAAGCCAAGCATTTACTTTGGTTCTAGGTTAAAACAAGAACTGGATTACACACAACATCATGATCTCATGGTAAAAAAAGTACATCAAGCACATTGTTCAGAGATACAGCTACATTAATGCCGGAATTTGGATCAAGATTGTGCCTTTGAGGTCTTATTTAAGGATGATCAGAAGAATCACTGGTTGCTTCGCAGATCAGTTACAGAGCACACAAACTGGACTCACTAGTTGAAATTAAATCAGAAGACACAGTTTAAAGGACACATCTAATGAACTCCAACCACTAAAGAGCATTCAGTCCACAGGCAATAAGCCAGTCTGAACAATCACCCCTTAAAAACTGAACCACTAGCAGGCCAGCAGCCCATCCAAAGTCAGTTTCATCATCTGAAAAACTGGTACACCAGAAGGTGCTGTGAAGCTCAGAAGACATATAAACTGAAGCTCAGTGAAGGGTAAGATTCAATTACAGAAGAAAGGGAGCATCCAAGAGAATGACCAATGCCAAATATGAAAACTACTTCATCTTAGAACTCGTGGCCTAAGTATAATTATTCTGTTAAACTTCACTTGTACAGATTAATCTCAGTTAATTTAACAAAGTATCTTTACTTTTTATCCTGCAGCTCAGTATGCAACACTTACTGAATATGACTCAAAGACTCTATTGAGACCAAAACTAATTCTCCTAATCTTATAAAGTACCCATCACTGTATTGTATATGAATACATAATGTTAATGAATAGCACACATGTGCAATGTCTAACATTTGAATGCTTCACAAATAATAATGGGATCATTTGAAAAAGTAATAATTTATTTCTGTTTTTTTCCTATTCCTGTTTTAAAGGAAGCAAGACAGACTAAACTCAAAAGTATTCAAATTTTAATATCTAGGGTAATATGACCCAAAGTTTTTTCCTTTTTAAGCATACAGAATATACTATTTGAACATGCATTTATAAATGCAAAACACAGGATAAAATAAACTTTTGTTGCAATTTCTTAGCTACAGCCCTTTCACAAATTGGACAATATGGTTTCACATCAGACTCCACAAAGCAAGTCTACATTAGAACCCAGACTCTAACAACAAACGTGCTTGTACTTCAACTTCAGGAAGAACATTTAGCGTTTTTTTGCAGATTGTTGTCTTGATACCAATTAACCACACAATGGCTTCTGCTGAAATCAGCCACGGCTTTCACCACAGAACACATTCAGATAGCTGAAGTTCTGATACCATATACACTCTTAAACATATCCATGACATCAGTAACATAAACCTTCCAATGTTATATACTATAAAATCTGAAACTTACTAGCATTTCATAGATTAAATTCTGTAAGGGGGAATATTATAATTTGTCAGCCCAACTCAGAAAAAAGAGGGAGGAGAAAAAAACCCCTAAGCCTAACAAGCAAAGGAAAACACATGTTCAGAACTGAAGTAGAAATCAGTATGCCTCAAAAACAGACTTAAATGTAACACAGTAGAGAAAGCTAATGTTTGTCTCTAGCTGAAGATTGTGTAATCAGTAAGTGAGGTAACTAGACAGTTTTTAATTAGAGATGCAACAATTCAGAACTACGAAAACACAGCTAACAGAAATCCCTAGGTATCTCTCCAGTACGTCTGGTAACAAAGGATGTACTGCAGTTGAAACCGTACTGTTTGCCCTACTTATGAAGCACTTCTGGTGCAAGATTGGAAACAGACTGATTTCTTCCACTGCAGTAGATATACTTCCACCACAACCATCTTTTTATCCTACTGTAGAAAAAAAAAACAAACAAAACAAAAAGCCCCCACACACTCTTAAATCAGCGAAACAAAAAACTATGCATTTTCCACTGTTACTTTGACCTGCAAGATTTTCTGTAAGGCTCGGTTCATTGCTCTAGATTCAGACTGTGTAAAGGAAATAATTTGATTTTGTGAGTTGTAAAGAAAGTTACATTTCTACTTTAAAAAAAAAGTTAAAAAAACAACCTCAAAACAATCTAAAATTAAATTTTTCTGAAACAAATGGGGTAGATCTGTACTGCTTTTTCAAACCTGACATTTCTCTATCAACCATCTCCATCTAGCGGGACCAGTGATGTTAGTAATTGCAGAATTTTCCAATTCACATCAGAAATAATTATCTTCTGTACAAAAATAGTTTTTCTTTGTTTCAACGGAGCCTTGATCTATACAAACACAATTATCATCTCTTGGTCGTTTAATTGGAAACAGCATGGGTATCATCCCAATTGAAGGAAGTAGCTATCTTGGAAGAGATTGTGAAAAAAGCTAAAGATGTATCAATGTTTCTAAAGTAACCCACTACTATCTGGAAATCCCAATGACAGTTCACAGAATTATTTGTTTTTGATATAAATACAAAACTCTGCAAGGTATTGAAAGATGTACTATTATCACTTTATCTGATGAACATTTAACATGACCAAGCACCCCTATCTCAGAATCAAGTGAAAACCTTGGATTGCTTAGGCTGAACCAGAAATAAAGGGAGGGGGGAAAAAAAAAAGTTATAACTGATTATATCGGTCATTCAGTTTAAAAACCTGGTGTGGAAAAATAGATTAATTCATTTTACCTTTAGTTTATCTGGTGAAGTGTACGGAGCTTCAGGGGCATAAATTCTGAAAATATCAGCAAGACAACATGCTACCAACAAACGTACATCCTTATCAGGATGTTTGAGGAAAAAATCTGAAGCAAGATGTAAAGCAAGATTTAGGTAGAGCTCTTTTTCTTCTTCAGAGTCCTGGTCCATATCCATGAAAGTTTTCACAACCATCTAAAAAGACAGACAGACATCAGTGCATAAAACTGAAGTACACTGTGTAATGGGGTCCTTATTGAAAGTTCCTGTCAGGGTTTTGTGAAACTTCCATCAGAAGCATTATTAGCAATGCAGATTTGAGTAACCAGTGTCTTATTCTTTGGGGTATTGGAAGGACCTAATCAAGTCCTCTATCAATTGTCCCAACACAACAGTCTCAGCAGAGTTACTGAAAGCCTTTAGTACTTCACATGTATTTTTGAGAAACCATATAATCAAGCTGGCCAACTCAAAAAATACAACAGCATTCACTATTACAGCAATTCACTGAAAAAATACAGAAAACAGCAAAACATTTATTTCTACCTCAAGTATTTAGGGTTACAATTTATTTTCCTTCTATTGTCTTTCAATTTCAGGTTTTTCTCCACTACTGCTCTGAGGACAAGTTTATCCCCTATGCTAACCAAAAGTGGAACACGCACTTTCAGCTGACACATATAAATCCGCTGGAGCCCAGTAGCACGCATGTTGCCTGACAGGACTAAAATGCCTATTAGTATTATTGGGATCCAGTACACTAAATTTATGGAAGAAAAAGAAAAAAAAGTCAGGGACACTAAGTACTTAACACCCTAAACAGAACAAAAGCACAAAAAGCCATAATTAGTAACTGCTAGTTGGTGAGAATTCTTATATTTAAAAAACCATTTAGAGGAGAAAAACCTATTGACAAAACAAAGTAATTATGTTTTTGTCCAATTTCTTATTTGAATCACAGAGAGAGTGTTATTTTAAGGAGTTAAAGTCTCATTAAAATTAACAAAATTGCAATAAAGACTTAATTACACAATCCTGAGGATTAAAGTAAAAACTCCCATCTGTTTCACGAGTGCGGGAAGACCTATTTTTCAAGAATAATGATGTCCGTGAAGTTCCTCAAAGAAGAAAAAACAAACAAAACCCCAAACAAAACAACAACAAAACCCACAAAGAAAACAAAAACCCCCACAACTCCAAAACACTACAAATTATTTTACTTTGCTACAGTTTGTTTTCATTTTTTTAAAAAGTGTTGTTTGTTTTTTTTTTTTTTCCCAAAATTTACTATAATTGGTCAGGTAGCAACAAGCCCTACTTTAAAAAAGGAAAGGCTTCTACAGCTGCTCTGATCCTAATGATGCAAAGTTTTCAAGCTTATTAGAATGCTTTAATAAAAGGCACAGCAGAGTACTAGCTTATGCACACATGTAATTTCCTTTCAGAGAAAAATAAAGTCCTCCTCAGTCAGACACAAGATGAACCATCTGAAGTGTACTGGTGCCTTTACACACTATTAAAGCAATTTAAAAAACAGAATTGTTTTCACTTCTATGGATAGTAGTTAGATTTATATAATTAACATGGTAATGAATAATTATTCAGGTATCACAAGAGTTCTTGCAACAAGTATGGTTTTTATCTATTCTAGAAATGAACCTTTACTTTCCTTTCCCTGACAACACAAACTTCCATACTGTTCAGGACAAAAAAAAACCGTTATCTTGTCTTCAGAGCAATCTGTCACAGTGTTTAAGGAAAAAACAAAGAAAAAAAAGCTAGTTCTCCTAGCATATCTTTCTAGCTCCCTGCAAAGCAATAGGTTAGAGGATTCCTGAGCCTGAAATCACACCCAGATCATCATGACTAATACTCCTGGAGCTTCATCTTCCAAATGTGCCCATACTTCTTAACCTGATCAATTTCTCTGGCTCCCATATCTCTCTACCGTAATAAGCTTTGGAATTTAGTTATATAACTTACAGAAAAGTATGTTATTAGACTCCTGGTCTAGAATTAATACATTTCATTAGATGATGCCTTGGTTCTTGTGTATGAAGAAGAACTGTGGAAAAAATGCTCTTCTCACACTAACCATTTCCAAATGTTTATCCCCTTTCTGTCTCCAGTGCTAGTTCATAACTCTGGCCCTTTAGTTTCTATCTCATTTCCAAATCTACTATAACTTGGAGATGGCATGGATCAGAAATACACCAAATTTGTGAGGTAAGGTATGCTAATATATAAATTCACTGTGCATATTTTCCATTTTTTTCCTCACATTTCCCAATAGTTTGTATTTATACAAATAAAAAACACAGCAGACTATCTGCTTGTGTAAATTAAATAAAATCCATAGAAAAGTGCTTCTTCCCTAACATTTCTATGATCTTGGCAGTCAGGGAAACGAAGAGGCTATTAGTTCACTTATTTATCAACTACTGTTCTTTAGCATGTGAAACTGTGTTTATACTGTAGGTCTATACGCTTGTAATGTTGCCTAGATCATCCAATCCTTCATATAGGAAACAATTGTGTGGTTTTCTCCCTGCCTGTGTACCAATGAATGCACAGCCAGAATAAACAGATGACAAAGAAATACAGGACACCCTGCAAA
Source organism: Pterocles gutturalis (assembly GCF_000699245.1). Classification (NCBI taxonomy): domain Eukaryota; kingdom Metazoa; phylum Chordata; class Aves; order Pterocliformes; family Pteroclidae; genus Pterocles; species Pterocles gutturalis. The sequence continues at coordinate 2,784 of NW_010112575.1, read as the reverse complement.
GTACACTTCTCCTGCAAGACAGATCAAGGTGACAGAACAGACTAGACATTCAAGGCCAAAAATGAAATGTAACTATAGGAGGAACAAGTATAAGTAAGAACTGTGTGCATTTTTACAAGCTGAAAAATCAAGTGCTAACATTTTTTTCTGTTAGGAGTCACTCCTATGTAAAGTTATAAATGTCATCTTCTGTTCAACATCACAGAATGCACTATACTGACAAAAGTCTATCAGGCCAATTCCCAAAGCACAGGTTAGTGAGGGGAAGAGAGAAGGACTCCTTGTGTTCTGGGCTTTTATTGGGTTTTGTTCATTTACCAGTAATTCCAACTGACTTAAAACTACTGCTTAAGAAAACAAACTCCAAATTAAGCTTTTCCAGCTGTTAGAACACTTAAGATTCCTCTCCCACATTTGCTACCTCCTGTTTCACATGGCAAACCCAAGTTGCAGGCATTCCTTCCACACAATACTAACAGGCCTGTCTTTTTGTAAGAGTACGTGGACAGAGAAAGAACCTCAGTAACACAAATATCCCCCAAATCTCTCCAACCTTCCTGCAGAGTTAGGCCAAATAGAGTGGTCAAGAAATTTAGGAGACAGAAAACCATAGTATAATCAAAGACTTTAATTACAATACAAGCTAAAATAATGAGAATAAAGTGGGTTTTATAATCAACTCAAAGAGCACAAATGCGTAAAAGGAATGTACTCTGATGCATCCATATTATTTCCAAAATTATGACTCTATGTTTCCCAGTATTTTCTTCTCTAAAAAGTACTGACCTAGTGTAAGAGCTGAAATAAAATTTAAGTAGTATTTGAAACTAATATAGCTTATTTCCATTTGCAATTTTTTAACTCATTTAAATGTTTTTGGACAAGTCACTTCAAGAAAATGGTAGAACAGAAAGCACAATAGCCCACAAGTTCCTCCTCTGAGCACAGAAAAGGTAAAGCCCAAAAGAAAAAAATCCTTTCAGATGGAAAATATAGTGATAGGATCATTGAATGCTATATACAAGAGACTTAAATCTGCAAACAGTTACTTCTTACTAACCTTTAGCCTTCTCACCATCTCTTCTTTAGATATTTTATCAGAGATTTCTTTGACTCCTGGAGGATATGTGATTTTTCCATCGTTGGCTCTTGTCTTCGAATGAGCCATGATTTCACGATTTTAAAACTGTGAAAAGAAATTAAGAAGTGAATTTTGCTTAGTTTACCTTACCTGTCCCACTTTTACAAACAAAGTTCAACTAGAAATATACAAACAAAACCCATACAAACAAATAAAAAGCTGGACAAAATGTTTTGTATGTCTTCAGTAATCTGTATTGTGGCAGAAAGCAGCAGTTTTGATATTCAGGTAGATTGTCCTATACTACAATAAAACTTTCAAGTACACAACAAAGAGCTAAATCCCCTCATTCCTGAATGTATTTGATCTTCACACTTAGAGAAGCAACCAAAAATCTTATCTTATTGTATGAACTGTTATCACCACCTGGTAATAATGAATCCTAGCCAGTCTGGATTTTCAGACACTCAAGAACAGATATCTGAAGTGGATTTAGTGTTTTTCAAATGATTAGAGCACAATTTCCCCAAAGTCTAAATAGCAATGCTATTAAAGTGTTAAACATCACTAATTTTAATTTGCCAACACTGCCAGACAAGCAGCAGATAGAGATGGAGGTGGTACAGGAACAGAGCAGACCAAATGGAAGTCTTTCCTCTACGCCATAAAGCCAAGTTTTTAAGCAAAGGACTGCACGTAAGCCATGGTATCCTCTTCCTAAATTCCAGCTATGAAAACAACTCAGGTACTCGGTTTATCAGTCTCTTTAATCTGATGCAAATGCAGACTGCCACCTAATCCATCTTAAACTGGCCTTGAACACCTCCAGGGGATGAGGCATCCACCACAACTCCTCTGGGCAACCTGGTCCAGTGCCTCACGTTCCTCACAGCAAAAAATTTCTCCCTAATATCCGTTACCCCTCATCCTGTCACTGCACTCCCTGATCAAGAGTGCCTCCCCATCCCTCCTGTAGGCCTCCTTTAGCTACTAGTAGGCTGCTATAAGGTCTCCCTGAAGCCTTCTCTTCTCCAGGCTAAAAAACCCCAACTCTCTCAGCCTGTCCTCGTACGGGAGGTGCTCAAGAAATGGGCTAGAAGTATGTTCCATAACAGGATAGTGTAACCTGCCATAGTTGAGACGTACTAGCCCAAGCCTAGGTCATTCAACACTGAAGGAGAACTGGAACATGAAATACACTCACCCACCAACCCCCAAAAAATATCCCAACATGTTTTGTATTCTTCAGTCCACATTTTACAGCAACAACCTAAGTTACAGATTTTCCTTAATCTTTGCTAATCTTTTACAAAACAAAAAGTTTAATGTTGGCATTTAAACAATTTTTGTAAAGAATATATACAGCCCAACACATTCAAGGAAATAGGAAATTATGAGTAGGATTAACATAATCAGACGTAATTCAACAGGCATGATGCAGTGGAGTTCAATAGCTACACAAAAGCCAACTCAGTTTCTGTCACCTACTCTGTACCTACACATACATGGCAGCTGAACTGACTGCTACGTATTTGCAGTTGTAGTAAAAACAGATAACGAGAAAGCTGGGACAGAACAAAACTCACTGAAGTAATGTGATGGGTTAGCCCTTGGCTGGGGGCCAAACCACACACCCACTCACACAATCCCCCCACCCCACCTGAGGATAGGGAAGAGAATTAAGAGGGTAAAGGGAAAAAAAG
>NW_010112574.1:70965-84515 GCF_000699245.1 Pterocles gutturalis | reverse complement strand
ATCATCTATCCACCTGGTAATGTCCTCAATGAATGACAAAGTAGAAGATACTGCCTGTGTGTTGGGAGCAAAAATATCTATTGATACTACCCTGATCTGTGTTCCCACTCTTGTGCTGATCTGTTCTTTTACAGCAAAGCTATGACTTGATGAGGAAGAAATTTCTTGCCTCAATCATGTAATTTGTAAGAGAAATCAAATGACACATTTAATGATACAATTCATTTCTCTGAAACACCTGGGTACTAGTGGTGAGAGTATGGTGAGTGTTTACTCTTACCAAAGTAAAAGCACTAAAAAGCCGACCCTCCATTACACCTCAATTCCAGCGAGCAGCAGTGTACTACCTGCTCATCTCTAACTACAAATTGCTGTAGTTCAACAGACTACAGAAGCATCACAAATATAAAGCCTGCCTTCCGGGCTTGGGCTGCTGGGCACTAACACCTGCAACTCAGTCTAGCACGTTGAAGATGTGAGAGCTGACCATGCCAGGGTGGACTGCTACACCAGCATACGGGATGTTTATGCACGAATGGCACAATGTCTATGCTTCCAGAGTTGTGTTGCCAATTTTGAAATTTCAAACAACATCTAAAATGAGAAGCCCTCCTCAGAAGGTTTCTAAATACATGCTTTTAGAAGGTGCCCATTGCCCTAGGTTCCTGGTCCTGCCCCATATCTGCACAGACCCACAATAAATAATATTCATACGGAAGCATCTTTCAGAGTCTAAACAACCTTTTCTGTAGCACATTCCCCAGTCCTCTGATCTTGCATATATTAATTTGTCCACACAAAGTTACTCAGATGTGCCAAACACACAGAAAATACAGTCCATGGACCAAACAGGCTGTGATTCTTTTAGGGTCTAGGCACCCTTTGATGCAAACAGCACGATACTCTCTATGTGTCATAAAAAAACCCCGCCTCAACACGAAGTACAGCCCTGCAGCTACAACTGCTTTTAACTCCCTCATGTACAAGGCAACCAGCTCTCCAAAATAGATAATAAGGTATGAAGACACAGCTCAGGTGAGAAGAAAAAAAAAAAAAAAAAAAGAAAAAAAAAAAGAGGAGAAAAAAAGGCATTTGACTGGTTTACCAGACAGGTTTGCAGAACCACTCTCTCTGGTTAGAATTAGTGACAAGAAGTAAAGAACTTCTGGCAAATATTTATTCTCTGCAACCATTGCAAGTGGGTCAGCATCTACCCATTGCTTCATAATTCACGTTACAGACTGCCATCAAAACCTCCTGAGACACAAGACACTGCAAAACCTCAAACAGAATCAAAACCTGAAATATTTTATATTACTTTTACACCCATTAGCATCTTAATTAGTGTTTTATCGTAGGATGTTTACCTTTAACAATAGCAGAAAGTCCAGCTTATTGGGTGCTGTGTTTATTGCAGAATGCTGCACACATCAGCTTCCAAACATACCACACAAAGAGTGAAATTTTAAAAGTTTATAAATCATCCCACTGGGACCTTTTAAAACTCTCCAAGAAAGGCAATGAGTATAGCTGCTAGTCTAATTAACTTAGTGAACACTTGCCATTAACCCCATATTATCTAGAGTGTGCAGAAATTACTCTTATTACCCCAGGTCGTCAGGTGCGAGCCTGCAGGTATCGCACGAGACCCTGAACACCCTGTTTGCAGACTGTGGCAGCAAGACAGAAACCTCTCTTTAGGTCACATAACACAACCTTATTCTACTGCTTCACAGTCAAAACTGTGCCTGTGACGAAACTCCCAGAGGGAAAGGAAGGCACTGAAGCTTCAGCATTTGTCTGGATTGAGCGAGTAAAGGGTTAGAACAACACAATCTAGTTGTGAAGTGGCTGGATATTAAATCACAGTAAGAGAGAGGGAGCAAGCAACACTGCCTAAGCAAGAATCAACTACAGTCAATCCTACTTCGCAAAGGAAATAAAAGTCGAGTCCCACAACGATCCTTAATTAACTTGGTTACACCAAGTGTCAGCCATGGCTGTACCTGCACAGCCACGTAAATCTAAGCAGAGTTCACAAACTTAACCTTTCAGACACTACCAGCTACCATGCAGAGCAAACCCCGTTATTTACAGTCCAATACTCTGAAAACACAAGATGCTGCAAACCTCACAACATTTTCTCATCAGGTGGGTGCAAATGAGAATCATGTTCGCTGAGAAATGCCTGATAGAAACGACTTAAAGCAATACCTTGCCTTCCAAAATCCAGGACCAAGAGTAAAGCATGGACTCTGATCACACCCCACCCCCCCACACCCCCGAGCAAATACCACATCCTCAGTAAAGATGGCATCACACATCACTTGGGACCAGGTGAAGCTGGTTTTCAGTGCCAAGGAAAGCTGTAGAGCCAAACAGCATGACAGCTGAATGAATGGTCTGCTTGTTATGATATCTATTTCACGTCTGAAAGGCTGGAGGAGCTGTAGGTGACTAACATTCTGTTTTCCTGAGACAGGGTGTCTGGTTTATGGACTGGCAGAGAGCTTCATCTCATCATAGATAACTACTCCTTTGCTGTAAGTATTTAATGCGTACCCATCTTCTTTCCTATTTAATTCCCATAACCAGACCTGCTTTCCTGAAAGCTAAGCTCCCTCCATCCCAGTATCTGCAGAGCTCACAAATCTACTCTCAGTATCTAAGGGGTGATGATCAGATGCAAGTGATTTATTGCAGTTGCACAAGTTATCAGCTGAGTTACTGACAACAGGCAGGCAGTAAATCCATTGTGACTGCAGGGTACAATGCCACACCTTAAGCTAGTCTGTACACATACACTCACAGTTCATCAGCCAAAGGAGAATTGGGGATCAACTCACAGCCCAACCGACAAGTGGCAACTTTTAAAATCATCTGTCTACATCAAGGCTTTTCAGATCCAGCACTTCAACAGTGCTGGGTTTTTTTTTTGGTTTTTACTTCTGTTTTGCACATCCTTATCCTGAACCAAATTTCAGTCAGACGTTGACAAAAACCATTCAGCTGAATTGGCCACTGAAGGACAAATCCAGCATGCTTGGGGGCGGACTGTATCGTGTCCCACAGAGGACAAAATTATTGTCCTTTCAAATACCCACACTCCCCTCTCACCCACCACTATACCTGATGCATATACCTGCGCCCACATCTCCCTCAAAGCTTTGGTTTTGTAATTTATACTTACATTTATTTTTTTTCTGCTCTGTTCTTTGTATGGGTGTTACTGAAAGCAAGGCCAGTGAAGTGCATTTTCTATTTCAAAAGTGAAATATGGTTCTCCAATCTAAGAAACAGTGGAGCACCAAACATTTGAAAGTTAATTGCTGATGTTTTCCTATCAAGTAAGTAAAAGCCCAACTCCTACAGTGTTCTGTTACTGATGTCTTTTATGCTTTAAAAAGTTTTAAAGTGTTTTTCAAGTCTCTTAGGAAAACATAATGCAAAAAAAAAAGCCACGTTTTTTAATCCATTGTATGTGATATCAGACAGCTGTCACAGAGGATCTGCAAGCAGTAAGGAGGCCTGGACTCACCTCTATGAAAAGACAGCTAAAGGTTTGCCTCTGCTTTTTCCTTATAATAGCTAATACACAACAACACACTGGAGAGGTATGTCACTTCTAACAGGGCAGTAACTTTGGATAGTTCAAGATAGTTTCTTTGCAAAGCTCCAGCTGCACAATTCCCAAGCCAGCACCCCCAATTAAACCTAACAGACCTCCAACCCAGACTGTGTTTTATCACCTCCCTTCCTTTTCTTTTTTAAACACAAAGCATCCATGTATTCAGTTGGTCCTGACAAGGTTTGTAGACACTCAGCAGATGGAGAAGACTACACAAGTTCCCAAGTTCAGTAATGAGAACTGGGGCCACATTAAAAAAATGTTACCCATAATCAAATGAAAATGCAGGAAACAACAAGCAAACCTGATATCAAGAGCCAAGTGTGCTCTTCCTATTTACAAAATAAGTAATACCAAAAAGGAAGTCACCACACTTGGTTGCATTAATTCCTATAAACTATGCGATTCAGAATCGCTCTAGCAAACACCAAGACGTTAGAAGCATTAAAAGGCTGCTGAAATCTTGAATTCTCATTTTACTATTACAAAATGCAGTGCTTGACTACTTACTTTTATTAAGATATTTTATTTTTCCTGGGTTCCTTTTAGCTCTTCCATTCAATGACCAAAGGCAACATTGCTTTCCTGGTCTGCTCTTCAGCAGGCTGATTCCTACTCCTGCCCCACCTCACCACTCTTGTATCTGCAGGGAAGGGGCCAGGATCATTGTCCTGGTGTTGCTTGTGAACCAGTGTTAGCAACAGCATCTCAGTACTAGGAAGGTTTGAGATAACAGTGCTGCCATACTCTATGAAGGGAAAGCTGCTAAATTTCAGCATTTTGGGGAATACGGAGGAACAGGCATATCTAACAAAAAAAGCATTAAGCACATATACAGGTCACTACTACAAAGTTTTAAACAGCTAATAATTACTGTACATTTCTGTGAGTGATACTGCAGATTCCAACCCCATTTAAACATGAAAAAAATCTGCATGGTTGCTGTTACCTTGGCTAGCATTCATTCTGCACATATGCACAATTGCTTACGATTGACAGGCACATGCTTAGAAATTTCTGACAATTTAACCCACTCTAACCAAACTGATACGGCATTTACTGCCAGGTTAAACACTGTAAACATCTTGCTCCAAAAATACTAGTCAAACTTGCATCAGAAAACCTGTTAGTGCAACAGGGAATTACCGTTCACCCACCAGGCCCTGTTTTCCCTTCACCCACACTGCACTTGCTGAAGTCATCATCTTCCTGACTGTATTTACAGAGCATTCTTCACCACCAGCTTTCCAGTGCTGTGTAAGTTAGCTTGCATGGCAAAATTTCCTAAAGGAATTAAACCATGCAAGTCATTAAAGAACTTTGATTATTATATTAAATAACAGGTCAGATGATTACAGAAGACATCCAGTATCAAAGGGATTAAATGCTGCTTTAACAGTCAACATGCGCTAGCTGAGCAACGCAGCAAAAGTGATACCGGCTGTGGCATTTGATGCTAATTAGCAACGACACTTATCAGATTGAGAGCACCAAGGCTTGGCAACATGCTTACTATATAAAAACTGCATAAGCCTCTCTCCAGGAGAAAAAACAAAACAAACCAAAACATCACAAAAAAGAAAAAAAACCTGAATGCTATCTAAAGGGCAAAATGGTATTTGGCTTCACAGACAAGCCACATTGTGATTCTCAACAATAAAGACTACCAAAATTAGAACTAAGTTGAAGATGCCTTTCTTATAAAGGATTTCAAACTTAGAAGCCTGGCTTTGTTTCAAATTCCAAATGAAACTGTATGATCTTTAACCTGTCCATTAAAATTTCCTATTTATCCTTAATTTGAATTGATCAAAAACTTTGGACAAAATTCAAGATTTTGGTTAACTTTGAAATACAAGATTTGGGAGAAAAAAATATCACAAATCAAATTTTCATGTTGAAAGCATCCAACTATTAAAAAAAAACTGAGGTGAGGATATTTCAAAATAAGAATTGGCAAATATTGGAAAGTGTTTTGATTTCAGCCTTTCACTGGAAAATGGCTACATCCAAGTTCTTTCCAAGCTATCTCTAAAATAAGAACACTGGCTCCAGCACAGAGTATTTTGCTGCACAGTGCACGTACACTCAGGGCAGACCCAGTAGGCACGCAGAACTAACTTGCCCCCCCTTCCTAGCAGGGCTCCTCTTGCCACAGAGCAGGAAGCTCAGCTCAAGATCTACGTATCTCTAAACCTTCAGATGCTGCATCTCTCTGTTCGGAGGAGATGTACAACTGCTCTGTACAAAAAGGTCACTGCAAGATAAATGTGGCCACAGGCCCCTGGCAGGCGGCCAGAGGAGCTGACAGCAGGACCAAGTCTGGGGTGTATTACCCTCGGCTAGCATGCCCATTTGTTGCTCAGCACATTCACTGTTCTGCCTTAATGGGAGCCGATATACCTTCCCCGACCTTTACTTCCCACAATTCTCAGGAAGCCCAAAAAATTAATATTCAGGCGACTTCTAAGGCTTCATTCTGCATCGTGATGAACAGTGAGGGCCAGCAGAGAAACAAAGAACCTCTCCCTCAACGCAAGTGGCACAGGAGAGGAGGAGCAGCAAACAGAGCGCTTAACATCCTGAATAGCAATGGCAAACCTGAGTGGAAACAAACCTTAATGACTCACTGCCCCAAAACACCTCTGCCACTATTCAACAGGCACAATTAAGAGGTGGTATGAAAAAAAGCAAAGATCAACCTGTAGCCCCTATAGATTCTCTGCAGCTGCATGTTGGGGCAGCTAATGAAAGCTCCAGAAGAGGCTGTACTGGGCTTTTTTAGACTCTCCTTCAAACCAGCTCTTCATAACCCAGTAACAGAGCCGCATCAAGTATTGACTGCCTTTCCTGTTTCCTGAAATGGTTCACCAGCTCTTCATAACCCAGTAACAGAGCCACATCAAGTATTGACTGCCTTTCATGTTTCCTGAAATGGTTTTTAACATCTCATCAATCATACCATCACTTTAAAGTGTCTTTAGCCATTTCAGGGAAACTGCAGTCAGCTGCTAAAGGTCAAGCTCTCTTCCAGCTCTAGCAGGAGTTTGGATTCACCACAGCCTGCTTGGTTGGGGCAGAGTCCTGCCCAGTTTACTTTCTCCTGATGGTGAGCGTCATTATTTTCCTGCTGTACCTGCTGTAGGAAGAGCCAGTCGTGTTCAACTGCAGAGTGCCTGCATGCACAGATGGAGGGCTCTCGGCCGGGCCGCAGACTCTGCAGCTGATAAGCAGGACCTCTTGTGTCAAAGGCTGCCTTGACATCCTGACCTAAAGACTCAAGCATCCTCAAGATCACAGCGTTTGAGAACACCAGCACTACAACATCACTCTATAAGTCTACACTTCTGAAAAAAGAGAGAGACCCTTTGCTGAAATGAACTGCATATTTAACCCTTCTGAGGCCAACTCCCAGTTTGATGTACTGCTCCTGTCCATTAATTCACATGGAAGGCTGAGAAAAACTCATTCAGGAAAAGACTTAATTTAAGGAAGAAAAAGACTAAAAAAAAAAAAAAAAAAAAAAAAACCACCTCTGAAGTCTTTGAAGCACTCATCATTACAACTTTATGTAAAACTCTTGCCATTCTGAAACAAAATGGGGAAAATCCCTGCTCTCATATAAAATCTGAAACATGTATGGCTGAAAAGATGAATCACAAATGTGACATTTTTACCAGGAGGTTAATCTAGTGAGTGATTTTTCCACACTTCCTCGCAGCACAACTCCACCGCCCTGGCCCATACTCACTGAGTAGGGTCATCATCGTGACTGCAAACTGCAGGAAAATAAAAAGCTTGCAGTCCACTGACATCTTGAATCTCGCCTCTGTCCTGTGGTCTTAAGAGCAACTACTCCTCAAAATAAGTCTCAGGACAGTCCTTCTATTTAACTGCTGCATGGCTAAATTTCAGTAGGTCTAAGGCTGATGTACAGGAGAAGAATTCCCTCAGTGCAAAAATACAAGCCTGAAACACAGGAATCCAGAGTGAATTTGTTAAGTTTTAAACACAAGATCAGATCTTTAAGTGATTCATGAAACTACACATCAGTAGGTCAGCTTATCTGGATTTCTCTGTATGACAAGGCTGTTGCATTTTTCAACATTATCCTTGCACTGTGTAGTCTCATGCCAGTAGCTAGCTAGAGCATCTTTCACAAAGGTATCCTCCTGTTCAGATATTAAGAGGGGAAGAAAACCAGTCCCTTCTGTCACTTACTACAACGGTTAATTACCTGTTAAAAAATGGGTACCTAATTTGCAGTTTCAGTTTGGTTTCAGTGTCTAGTCTATGTTCCCTTTCTCTTTTGGCACTGTGTCTTCTCAAAGATGCTTGAACACTAAAGAGTATACCTCAGGTTTCGTTTTAAAGAGCTTAAGATACTGAAATCTTGAAAGCATTTTTACTAGCCCCTCAAAACCGAGGCTGCTCTGTCCTTTCTCCAGTTTTTCAATATACTTTTTGACAGAGAAACCAGACAAAATTACAAAATATATATGATCGTAAAATCACTTTCCTGCTCCTGCTAATATTTCAAGGGTCAAATAAATCTTTTTTAGCTGAACATTTCATGAGAAAGCTCAAGTAAAAGCTGACAGTCAATGTTTCTTGAGTCACTGCTTTTCAAGATACAGCCCTCCTCTGCAGGCCGGCACTTGCTTTTTCATGAACTGCACTGCCTGACAGGTTAGAAAGCAATTCACTGCCTCATCTACTTCATGAGTTAACCTTCTGCTACTCTTCCAGTAACTTGCAAAATTTATCAGAAATTCTTATGTCCTTTCTGATCACTGAAAAAACTTATCAGGTAGCACTATTTTCGTACTCATCACCTAAGGAAGTGCAGCCTTGACATCCTTGCCTTCTGGGGATGCTCCATGACAAATGCTTTGTCACATCACTTATTCTTGGAATCTGCAGCATTGCTACTGATGCACACTGCTAGCTCCAAAAGAAACACTACAAGTGTCACATATTGATAGAACTTCTGCAATCTCTGCTATAAAACTAACATACAAAGGTTCTTAATTACCTCTTCTCTCTGCTGTCACAAGTTTTCTGATGGTGCAGATCAGCTATAATGTATGCATGTCAGCAAACAATACTTGGAGAACCAATAGGGAAAATTCAGCCAAGTCTGACCAGCAGCAATCTCAATGAGACTTCTGAAGTCTCACTCTGTGCTGACATTCAAGAGTTCTCCTACTTCCTCTGGCCACCTGGAGTTCCTTTGGTAATGAATGCTGAGATATGACCTCAAATTCCTAAAACCTCTCTGCCGACGTGCAACATGGTTCATATGGTTTGTCTGCTTTAGCCAAGACAAAGTGTTTGACACTAAACAAGCTGAAGCAGAACTAGTGAGTTCTGAAATTGTCTTATAACTGTAGTCTGCAATGTGCTATTTGGTCACATCAGCAGTTTTGGGGCCATCAAGTGCAGAAAAGTGGCAGGAAGACACGTCTCAGGTCTGAAAATAGGCTGTATCCATGTTTCCTCAATTAACAATGCTAATAGCATGTAAACACATTCTTCATCTTGCAACTGTGGTAACTAACATCAAGTAATTGCCAGGGAAACACTGATTAGAATGAAGTTATGAGCATACAAATACATTCTCTCTCCTCTGCAGGAAGCAACTGTCCATCAGTTGATCTCTCCAATGCAGAGAAGAACCCAGAGAAGAAGCTGCCATGACCACAGACCACTCTGAAGAAAAATCATCCTCTTTCCACCACCTTGGCATGCTGGATATTTCTTACAGAACAAGGAAAAAAAAACCCCACACCCACCAATTTAAAAAATACCACATCCCTCTTCCTTTTTGCTTTCTTTACACATCACTGACATAAAAGAGAGCAGAAATCCAATTAAATTTCTAAAACCAGGTCACCTCTAAAACACCCATATACTTTCTACAAGACTGCCAAGGAGTTCTCATACAGATCTGGACCTAGTCCAACCTGAAATACGTTTTGGTGCCCTAAAGCACATGGAATCTCAAAAGGACAAATTATTCATCAATGTCCCCTACTAAAATGCATTCTGCAACGTTGCTAGCACAAAATGGCTGTTTGCTATGAGTGGGCAAATGATTTATTTAGTATATACACACATATAGCCTCTGAAGCACCGCAGTCCTTCTGACAAAGAGGCATACAAATGTGAGGATTATGCAGATAAATCACAGGCGCAGGACTGGATTTTACTGTACTTCCACTGTGTGTGTATATATATGATTTACAACTAGTTTCAGATGAAGTTTTGTAATATTTTAAAATTAAAGCTCTTGTTTTATAAAGTTGATTACCACTTTCAAATACCTATCTTCCTACCCCTGTGTACTGATTAATACATTAAGCTAGAATAAGACAATATACTTTTGGCTTCACAGCTATTGAGAAACTCCTAACCATGATTAGATTAGCTCAGTTCTACCCAGACCAAAATTATTTCTGGGATGTTACTACAGCACATTTCATCTAGTACATCTGCATTATTTATGGCATTTGCACAAAGAGAATTGAAGGCTTTTATAAACGAAGACACAAATCAATACAAGCTCTTAGCAGATGGGGCCTTAGTACGGTTCCACCGCAGCATCATTCCACACCGAGCAAACTCTTTCAAGCCAAATAACTGGTAACATAGAAAGGTTTGCTTAGAAAGCCGAGAATGAGAGGCACCCTTGGCACCCAACCTTCCAATGAGTACTGTACCTGCCTCATTTGGAGGCCAAGCAATCAGGGCTAGGTTTGCATGCGGTAGGTCACTTAAACTGCTTCACAGCATCAGACTGCAAGCAATACGATAGCTCTGTTTGATTTCCCTCCACAAGCTAAGATAAAAAGGCTGTAACACAGATGGCTTACCCTGTCAGAGGCACCATGGGCTGGGGAAGAAACTGATAGGAGGCAAATCCAGTTTGGCACTTGGTCAGGTCAGCAGTGTACTCCAAAGGAGACATGTCTCAGCCTCTGCTGTGCTGGTGCTTGTCGTAGGCAGCACAGGTAGAGGAGCAGAACTGGCCTGCAAGCCCAGCACTGGCCAGGAGAACCAGCTGGAGCCACAAAGCCTTAGTTGCTCAGTGAGGGAAAGACCCTCCCTACCTCCATACAGATAGAGCCCACAGCTGGGCCAACACGGGACAGCAGATGATAGTAAAATACATGACTTCATATCTGCCTGTTTCCAGATAATTATTTCCAGATAATGCTCTTTTAATTTGCCTTGACTGGTCTGCATAGATAAATGCTCTTCACAAAGAACAGATCATTATTTGAGGCACTTACAGCAGGTCTCCCACCCTGATCCATTTGTTTTCCTAACCGATCTAACTTGTGCACTGAGAATTGATTATAGTTTTTTAAAATTATTATTTAGTGAAATCAAAGTTTGTCTTCAGAGATTTTAGCAAAAGAACCTTTTAAACATCTGTTTATAAAGCAGTGCATGGGGCTCTGCAGTAGCCAGAAGGAAAAATGAATGAATGATAAATTATCCAACAAGAACTTCCTTTAGAACAGTAACTTTAACATAAAAAACAGATTACATCCCTGTTCAATTCCTTTCTCTACAAAGGCTCAGTAAAAGGATTTGTACCCTTAACCAAATAATAATAAAAAAAAACCTAAAGCCTTTAACTTTTTATTCTTTAAAATCAAGTCTCAAAAGGTCCCACCAGCTCAGCCTTCTTTAGCTGACAAACAATAGGCTACTGAACTTATGAAGACCTTTCTTCCCAACCATTATATTTGAAGCAGGGCTAGCAAAAAAGAGTGACAAAAAATCCTGTTAATCTTAGTTAAAATCATGCCTTGCTCAGCTGGCACAGGTTTTACTTCCATGAGATTTATGAGTTCATGATCCTGAGAGCTCTCCATGAGTTCTTTCTGGAGAAAAAAAGGAACAGTGAAAATAATGACTGAAATTCTAAAATAAAACCATGAGGGAAGAAAAATTTTCCATGGTTAATCAGTTTTCTCTTCACCAATGCTCTAGAAAATTACACACTTCTCTGCCACTCCCAGAAAAGAGCAAAAGGCTGCTAGAGAGCTAGAGAGGAGACCAGCTCATAGGAAAGTACAGCCTTTATCCTTCTTCTAAATTTCCTGTGCGCACACAGGCAGCAGCAGCAAGCCACAGAAAGGCTTGGAAGCCTTCTCTTCTGTATACAAAGCTGATGTGGGTCAAAATGTAGTTAAGAGACTTCTTCACATAACAATGAACCCTTACAGACACCCAACATGGGATTTCAGCCTTCTCGACTTGAAAGTAGTGACAGATTTAACAAACCACATGTACAACCTAGATGGGTGACTATAAGTAATCAATCAATTCTGAAAGCAGTGTAATGGGTGTGCTGGCATGTTGCCTTACCCTTGGTAAAGGCTTTGAAGCAAATAGCTGATTCCTGAGAAGCTGCTGACAGATACAATTTATGTAAACATTAAAAATAGCCACACTGAGTCAGGTAGCAAAGGCCAGCTCAGTGTCCTGACTTCAAAAGCATCTAGAAATGGGAGCTCAGGTAATGGTATAAAAGCAGACAAATAAAATTATATTGCGCTAGAAAGAACTCTTACTTCCAGGCACATGCAGTTCGAGATGATATGTGAGGCAGAGGTGATATCTGTATGATCAGCAACTCATGATAGAATTTTCTTCCATTAATTTGTATAATCACTGCTTTAAATTCACCTAACCTTTTAGGGATTCCACAGCTTAACTAAGTTTTGCAAAAGGCAGTATCTCTTTGGTTTGAGCTTATCTGATCTTCTGATGCAGCCTCTTCTTGTAGCTCCTCTTCATCTTCCCTCTGCCATTTAATCTTTTTTATAAACTCTTGTATATTCTCTGCCATCTCCCTTCCAGCCTGAAGTCTCGTCATGTATATAAATGTTCTTCGTAACACATCTGGTTCCATGCCTTCAGTCATTCTTCCTGCTCCTTTCTGAAACTTTCCTAGTTCTACTACACCGTTTTGAATTTTGTAAGCTCTGGACACACAGCAAATGAAAGACCAGGTTAATTAATACAAAAACTTGCCTCGCCTTCCGAACAATTCCAATAGAAGAGAATACACTATTTATTGAAGGAGAGGGGTTGAGAAGCAAATAGAAAATAGATATTATAGCTGGTTAACAGAGAAGCTCCACTGTAGACCTAGAGGCTTGAATGATTTTAAACACCACAACTAACAGTTTAGTTGGTGCATTTTAAATATTTCATCTAGCGTTGTATAGCAGCATTAACACTAAAAAAAGAAAGAAAACAAAGAAAACCAACCACTTCATAATAGAGCCACTTAAATGTCACTGTGGGAACATTAGGATATATGCAGAACCCAGGCCCAGTGCTGCAAAAGGAAAGGGGTTATTTTGTGCATGCATGGGGGGAGTAGTGGCACATGTCATCAGGGCCCTGCCTCTGATGAAAGGAGAATGAACTAATATCACAAAGGCTGGGGCAAGTTTTATAAGGAGAACTTAAAGTAGCCTTTTCTTAAATTTTCCTTAAATTATTTACCATTGGCCTCCAATAATTTTAGGCTGCTACCACAATTCTGGTGGTGTTCAGCTCCTTGTGTTTCCGTTTTGTAGGTTTTCAGAAAAAAAATCTTGAATATGGCCAGTGAGTACAGAGGCAGCCTCCGAGAACAAGGAAAACCCACACGGTTCTTTCCCCCAAGTCTGCCCTGAAACTTCCGCAGCATTGAAAATACTGAACTGCTGGAGTGTTGCCTTTTCAGGTGAGACAAAAAGCAAACATCCTGCCCACTCGGTGAGCTTTACACTTTTCAACAGAAGCAGAAAGTCAAGCTTCAGTATATGGATAAATTCCTGTTTGGGCGGCAGCTCTGGAAATTCCTCACCCTAAACTGCCGCCGGGTGAACCTGTGCAAGGTTCATTCCTGTGT
>NW_010112574.1:48318-70934 GCF_000699245.1 Pterocles gutturalis | reverse complement strand
AGGACACCAAAAGAAACACAGAGAAGTCTCGGAATGCATCCTCTACAGCACGTGATACTTCTGTAAAGGAAACGCAGAATACTTCTGGTCTGGAAAAGGGGCAGTATGATTATAACACAGTGGTCAAAAGAAAAGTACAGACATCCTTCCTAAGGCTAGGAGAAAGCATGCTGTGCTAAACAATTTAATAATTAAATTGAAGAAGAAAATACCATAGTAATTAACATACAAAGAACCAGCATGGCCTAGCTAATCTCATCATGAAGAGATCGAATAAAGTTTTATGGAGCAATTTAATCTGGAAAGCAATTAATCGTAAGAGCACTAAGTCAAACGAATAGATTTCCCTTTAAGGAGATCACATTCATCATCTGTAATGTATTCTAAACTGCAACTTGTTAGCCAGCCCCTGAATTTTACAGATGACATTTACTGTCTTCCGTTAGTGGAGAAGTGATCCCTGACTGACAGGAGGGAGTGGCATCAGTCTTTTTGAACCAGCTAGCCTATTAACACTAATAGATTCTGAATCATTGATGCAGGAAAAAAAGCAGCTACAAGTTTTTACAAGCCTTATACTTTACAAAACACTACAATGATGTCTACCAGAGTGTTTGAATCATGTCCTAATCCACTGACCAGCCTGATCTGACCCATCTCTATAATGCCCTGCAGCTGATAACATTACTGATGAAGGCAGAGGGATTTAAGAAAAATAAATAAATAAACCAACCCTTGCTCACCGAGAACCTCAGCAGGCATCTCTCACCTGTGCTCCTCTTGGTGCAGGTCTGGGACTCTGGTTCTTTCCATGTTTAGCTGCAAGCTAATCCTTCTGTAACTAGTTTTAATTGGAACTAGATCCGTTTAGATTCTGTTTTTCTAGTTGACTGCAAAACTGTCCCAGACACTCGGTGCTTTTAAAGTTAGAAATCCTTTCACTTCCAACTTTTATTTATTCACTACACTTGCTGTCCATTTGTTCATGTTACAAGTTTCTCTTTAGCTTCAGAAGCTGTTCCAACTCATTTGGTTCCCCACTACACTGGTAACCACTAGTTTTCACTTTGCTGGATTGGGCAAAGCACACACCAAGTATTCCCTGGAAGGCAATGATGGTTCCTGTTGCTTGTATTTGCATCTGTCTCCATCCAAGTTAATTCTTCTAGAAGATGCATTTGAAGGCCTCCTCTCTTCCCAAGAAAGGCTTTCTGTTGAGTATTTTCCTATATTACTGTGTAGTGGCATTATTGTTCTTCTGCAATGAAAGCTCACATCCTCTACATGTCCTTGGGCCCAAATTGATTCCCCTCCAAACACAGCAAATGCTCAAAAAAAATAAAAAAATTAAAAAAAATAGTGTTATCAGATACAAAAAAGGGCCCCAACACCCCAGCCATTCAGTGCATCCAGGTCCTAACAGGGACTAATAAACTTTACCAAAACATGTGTGGCAAAATTTCACTTGATTTAGAAACCACACAAAACTCTCACAACTCCAGTGAGGCTACGGGCTATGTGTGAAAAAACCTCGCTAGAGAAACACAGCTTCTGCTAGTGCCTTCCTGCCCCACTGTCACTCGGAATCAATTCAAAAGACAGATTTCTTCACAGTAATGACAGGATGAGACCTATGCCTGACTGCTTTCAGTCCTCTTCCATCCTGATAATTTCCCTTATGCTCCCCTCAGATTGCAGATATGAATGTAAAGTAGCCCCATGCTAAATCACAATTAAATAAATAGTCCTGGAGATGAAGTGTAATAAAAAAAAAAATCCATGAGCTCTGTTCCAGATCAAGTTCAGTTGGTACTGTCTCATTCCAAAAACAGTTAAAACTCATATTAAACCGTTTATGAATAAATACTGCTTTACTGCACTGTCAAAAAACGCGTGGGGAAAAACCTATAAAAGCAAAATTAATCAAAATACAGATTTTCGTGCTCCAGAGGGGGAAAAAAAAAAACCACAGCAAAAAGATGGCTAGACTTCAGAAAAACTCCTGATGGGTAAGCCTTTAAACTCCTCTGACCTGAACCTAAGTGCACAGTATTGCTTCCTGATGCCTTCCTGCTATATAACATCATACTTACAATTAGACCGATACCACATTAAAATGACAGCAAGTGCAGGCACAATTCATTTAACAATTAATCTACCATAGCTATAATTTTCACTTGTCATTAACTGCCTCTTAAATGCCCTCAATTTCATATAACCATAGACTCTTCCTTTAAACATACACACGCGGGAATATGCCATTATAGGCATTATTCAAAGAAGCGCTTTCTGTCCCTCTCATCAACCATGGCATTAATCACATTGAGAACAGTTTCTTCTCACAAATGACTGAGTTGCATAGTTGGATCTCATCAGCAGGATCCAATTTACTGGTAAGTTCACAGACAGCAGAAAATACCAGGCATCTGCAGCAACACATACCGTGAGTCCTCTATGCTTCTATCCTTTACTGATCTTTCAGACAAAGAAAACAGACTCCAAGCACCACAAGCTCCCACTGATTTAAATAAGTGCTCTACTCAGCATCTTTACCAGTTGGACCCAGGGTTAACATACAGCACAGTGCACTCAAACAAAACAAGCTTTCTTGCCTCTTTTACCATTTGACCATGCAGTGAAGAGACTGCTCTATAAAATCAATGGTGTTAGGTTAGAGAGGACCTTTGGAGGTTATTTGGTCCAACTTACTACTCAGCACAGGGCCAATGAGGACAGTTTGCTCACAGCTTTGTCCAGCCAAGATCTGAATAACTCCAAGGATGGAGATTGTGCAACCTCCCTGACCAGTCTATTCCAGTATTGGATCACTCATGTCGAGAAGAATTTAGGAAGAACCTCCCTTACTGCAATCTGACGTATTTAATTCCCAGACAAACTCAAGATCTTGGAGCAGTCTCATTTTGTGGCTTCTTCATTTCTGACAGAAGTTTATGCTGAGATTGGAAAAACAGGTGCTACCCAGTGAGAAGTGCGCAGTCTGCTCTTCCAGCAAGGCTCAAGATACTACACAAGGGCTAGCCTCAAAGCACCCACAGCTTTCAAATGCTAAGGAACAAACGAATCAAGAACAGCACCTGGCAGACCTATTGCTTGCTGAGTTTAGAAGGGAATGTCTGCCTCAGACAGGCTCATCTCAAATGTCCATTAAAAGTTAACGCCAACCTCAGATTCCAAAGCAAACAACCAGTGTTGCAAAATTATAAGAAGGACATTAAATAATTATTTAAAAGTGTAAGTAAAAGTAATTGGCCTTTGCTCAAGAGGCTCCCTGTTATGCCTTTTCAGACACCTCATGAAGGACATTATATAAAGTATATCATATTCATGCTCTTCTGTCAGCAGCAAGAGCTTTACATTAATTAACAGAACACACAACCTTCTGTAAGAAGGATCCAGTTTAAAATTCCTCATCCAAAGTGTGGGCAACATCTGAGTGAACAAATCCTTCCCTCAAAGCACTTACCAGCTACATTTTCTACAGTGGATAGAAGCATTTTTTTCACAGTACCCAAAGCCATCATTGAAATTCAGTGTTCTAAAGTCTGAACACTGGCCACAAAGGTGCATTACTTCCAATCCCACACAGGCTCAAAAACTTTCCATGATCCAACTAATAAGAAAAATGTCACTGTAATTAACACACAGAGTGACGACCTAATTAATCACTAAAGCAGCAACATGAAAAAGCTTTTGGGCTTTCAAAGTCTTCTAGCAAAGTCAGCCAAAAGGATGGCCAGGGAGTTTTTAAGGTCATTCCACTTTTGGCCACCCTCAAAATAAGACACACTTGAAAGCATGCTTTTATACCCTATGATACCGGAGTCCACTGCAGCAATATGCCTTCAATGTGTCAGCAATCTCCTACTCCCTGCTGAGTAGCGCCCAAGTTCTCGCTTTTTGGGCTGCTGGCAGTATTGTGTCAAGCCCAGCACCCCAACTGAAGCTTTAGGCAACGGTTATAACGAAGTTTCTCTTAATGGCAAGAACAGGTTGCAAAAACCACCCTGCACTCTACCAGCACAAGCAAGTGAACATGTGCTTGGAGCCCTGCAGAGTCCCATCAGTGGCCACTGATGACAGTGGACATAAACTTAAAAAACTTAAAAAACCTGATGACAGTGGACATAAACTTAAAAAACACTTTGCAGCATATTAGCCTAAAACTGGTGTAACCGGTCAATGCTGCTAAGAGAGACTGTCCTGGTGGCCCTAATGCCGAGCTGCTTGTACGCACATCCTCTGTGGGGCTGACACAACCACTCACATCTCTATATGCAATGAACCAGGCGTGACAACTCACCCAGACTAAAATACACTGTTTTGTTCTTTTTTTTTTCTGACCAGGCAGTGTTATCATAGGTCAGGCTCCCAGTCTCCTCCTTTACACACAGCTGCACAGTGCAGGCTGGTCCCCCAGAAACCAAAGCCAGGAAGAACCTAGGTGAACCCTCCTGCTCAGCAATGCTGTCTGATTATACCTGCTCCAAGTGATCGCGGAAGCACAGGCTGAGGAAGCACGCTGGGGCAGTTTTGCCAGAGTAACATCCTTCAACTAAACCCTTATCAGCATGAGATATCAGAATTTGATAACCCATCATAGATGAACTCTTCATGAGATCGCTGTTGATAACTGAGGAATAGCCAAGCACGCGGGCATTTCTGACTGCCAAACCTCCACAGTCAGCATCTCTTGAGACAGGCAACAGAAATCTGACCTCAAAGCTAAGGGAAAAACTGCTACTTCAGAAGCATTACACCATCATTGTCTGAATTATCCTTCTAGCCACAAGAGTTAGAAAAAAATTTAAAGGCTAAAAAAGGTAACAACAAAAGGTTGCATTCTGGGATTCCCAAACAGCCAATTTGATTCAGACTGCCTGAAGCTCTGATGTATCTTACGGTCTCTTTCTGGACACACACATATCAGACTCCAAAATATTTTCACATTTTGGAAGAAGAAGAAAAAAAAAAATCACAACTCACTCGAGCTCCCTTTTTTTTTCTCTAGGCAGCATTTTACTTTGACCTTAGTCTTGGCTATACCAACTGGTATATACTGACGGTCGTGAAGCTAGCTCCTGTGCTGGTAGGGTGAGACAACATTCTCTGCCTTCCATGGGAAGAGCTCCTAAAAACCAAGTATCTTAACTTTGAATGCTAGGATGCATGTTTCCTTTAATGAACAAAGTCTTATAAACAAGATTCCCTCCTCTCATGGTTCCCTGGGAACTGAGCTCCAGATTCCGGTGCAATTCAAACAGACTACAGTTCTGCAGTCATACTAACAATATATTATCCTTGCTTTCAGTTGAAGATAAGGTAGGTACTTCATTACCTTAATGAGCAGATGTACTTAATGAGCAGGTACTTTGTCAATTTGGTCCTAAAGGAAGAATTAAGAGAATAGGGCATTTACATTTCTAGAGCAAACCCAAATTTTAGGCTCCCCACTAGTGTAAGATAATAAGAAATACATATTACTGGATTTTGAAAAGCTTTTTTTTTTTTTTTTTAAGTACACATCCCACAGCCCAGACTTTCAGAGGGAATAATAATTCTGGCTGCTGCTGTGAGCAACAGATTTCTTTTAAACAGAAGGAGCAAAACAGCATTATGCTACATGATTTTTTCAAGGGATAAAGGTATTATTTAAGCTCACAATGATTTTTACATTGTTTGGGTTATGAAGAAAGCCTCATCATGTTCTCCCTCCATTAAAGCAAATCTTGAAAGCTAGATTTGAGACCAGTGGAGATCAGTCTCTCTTATATTTACCCAAAGAATAAGAACAGCATGGGCAAAGTTTCGACAAGCTATAAACAGCAGTTTCAAACTGTGCTTCAATCATGTTCCAGTAGGGCCAGTTCTTGGGGCCAAGAGTATCTGGTTGCTTCCTGGCTGCATTAGAGCTACCAATAAAGATGTCGACTGTAAGGCTGAAATCTATCAATTAAGAATTGAACTCAGGCCAGCCACAGTACCAGAGAAATAATTAAGATTCTTCTCGTAAACAGGATGAAACAATACAACCATTCAAAGCAAGAAACCAGCAGACCTTTTTGGATTTTGTGCTGCAACAAAAACCCTGAGATGTTTTACAAGACTGCAGCCTAGCTTTGCAGTACATACTTTAATGTATTACTGAGCTCATACATAAGTTGCCTGTGCCCAGCAAGGGATTCAAGACCAAAATATCTGCAAATGAGTCAGAAAAATAACTTCTGACCAATAAATATTACATCCACTTCTGAAATAAACCAAAACCACTCCCAATGCTAACATACATTCTCCACTATTTTGTTTCTATAGAGAAAGGTATTTGGCAAGCAAAACAAGAAATAATTGCACTGCCTGGTCTGAAGAAGTATGGTACCAGGCAGGAAAAGTCACTCTCATAAATCCAACAGGAGACCACAATCTCACTGGGAAGTCTCTCACTTTTCTCTTCTACTGACTGTTCTCCCAAAGCTCTAGAGCCTGAATTCACTAGCGCAAAAGCTGAAACTATGTGGCAAACATCATATTTACAAAGCTGAATACACAGCTTTCAAGAAAAAAAATTGTAGCAGCTTAACTAACTCCATCTTGTAAACCCACGATCTGCACCCATAAACCCAGTAAATGAAATCTACAGACAGGAATTCCCCTGTCCACAAGGCAATTGCATTTGATACAGAGTAGACGAAATCTGGTTGCAATACCTCAGTAACGAAAGTAACGCTGCTCAGCAAACTTTGCTAAGTAGCCTACAGTTCCTGTCTAATTTTGCAAAATGTTCAGATCTCCAGCAAAACGGCCAGGAACAGAAAGGATCACAAGTGGGTAAACTCTGCAGTGAGACATTCACCTTGCGAGAATGACACGCACCAAGATACTTGCTGAACTTAGGAAGAGACTGCTGAACAGCAGCTGTGCTGCAGAAGAGTTTCTGCCCAGCAAAAAAACATGTTCCCTTGAAGAGATGCCTCACCTCTACACCATCCTTACAGCAAAGCTGAAATACAGAAGTGCAGCCTTTTGCAAGTTCCCTCTTAAAAGGCCAACCTGTTGACTTTGTGACACCAGGAAAGAAGGTGAAAGTGGCCAATACAATTGCAGACATTGGAAAGAAGCTAAGAAAGTCAGTTAAGGGAGGCTACCATCCTGGGAATAAATCACTTCAAGTTCATCCCCACTTCAATCCCAAAAGCATTCCTTACTAGGAGAATGAAATTTTACAGAGAAAGTGATCCCTGCAGCATGTCTTTCAAGTGCATTGGAGAAAGCAAGCCATGGCTATGGCATCTCAGACAGAGGCATTTCTTTGCAATACAAACAGCTTTGCTCAAAATCAGCATCAGCTCTAGAAACCTTAAGTCACTACAAGAAAAAAAAACCATAATTAATCCTCCCAAAAACCTACGAAAAAAAAAAAAAAGAAGAGTTAATTAAAGAGAAAACAAGCTTGACATTGTCAGAGTCCCTTCCCAGGCAGCAGTGACTGAAATGGATGTTACTGGCAGAAAAAAAGGAAGGTGACCTGGGATGCACCTGACTTGCTGAACCACACTGCTGTGTTAGTGGAACTGATCCATACAATGCCACTCAACTAACAGATTTGCTCTCTGGATTTGGGCCAGTGGCAGAGACAACATTTAATTAAGCTGCTGCATGAATGAGAAAGAATGAAGGAAAATTATAGAAGAATTAAATTGGCTACGGCTCTGTCAGAGAAGCACACCAAGATGAATCAGCTAGTAAATAGAGAGCAATAACCAAAAACTAACACCACTGTCTAAAGACAAAATCAGATAACGTAAAAAAAATCAAACACTGAAGTTATGTAAGTAGAGCAAAACCCTAAATGTTAATAAAAATACTGGAAGCATGGGTACAGCGCTATGAAAAGATTAAACAATGCACCCTGAGATAGGAATGCTTCTTTCTTTTTTTTAGTCTTCTGTTAAGATGTTTCTGGTCACAATGCCCTGGAAGTGAGGTCTTTCCCCTTCAATCAATCCACCTGCTTCCTCTGTTCAGGTGCCAGCTAATGCCAGAATCAGTTCACATCAAAATCTGTTGCTCCTAGCAAATAAACTTTCCATACCAGAACACAGTAAGGTCAAGTGAAAAAAAAGCAGTGGTAGCAGATGAACTCTGAGTAACCAAGCTCTGCTATACCTGCTGTGGTATTTCAGAAATTGTTCTGCTGTGCCAGAGTCCCTCTGTAACAAGAAAAGCACACAAGAAACAGGAAAAGATGGGAAGGGTCTACTAACTTTGCTCCTTCAATGAGAAGTGAAGTGATTACAGGTCACTAGAAAAGGTCTAGAACCAAACCAGAATCCTCATCTAGAACCCACATTCATTTTTTTCAGCATCACAATTTTTTCAGGCTACCACCTGGAAAACGTGGTGAGCTAATTCTTCAAACAGTTTACATGCATAAAGCTTGAAAGTTTTCTTACAGCATTTTAGTAACAATTTCATCCTTTATCTTGGCAAAAATATGTTAGGATAAAGTACCAATAAAATACCTTTATGAGTTTCTCTTTGGGGTTTGTAGCTTTTAAAAAAAACTTGTGTTGACTGCCTTGTACTAGCCTGTGATCTGAGCTCAGACAGACTGATTAGCAGTGACAGCATGTCAGAGGTCATTACCATTAAACACACTTCAGTGAACAATTCAATTGAGTTGTTATTCCACCAGTGGTAGCCCTCACAAGTGGGTTTAAGAATCATAGGGAACAAACTCCAGACTGCGCCAGGCTAACCTGCATGCCTGAACACCCTCTATGGCTCAGCGCTGGCCAGCCCGAGCTGAGCAGTTCTGCATCGTTCATCAGTCCCAGGGACTCTGTACGCACCCGGCACAACACCGCTGCTGGCAGCTCCTGCTGTAAGGAGTAACACCCGAGCATCCTCAGCCAACACTGGTGGTTCATCTCAGAGAAGCTGGAAACAAGAATCTTGGTTTTTTCAGCTTGGAAATTATGGCTTTAGATAAGTCCATTGTCAAAGGCAAGATGCTTGTGTGTGTATTATATATAAATATATATATGCACTTGGAAGTATATGCATGTGTGTGCATACATATGTATATGTATTCATATACACACAGATATCCATCAATACATATATGGATACACACTCATATATGTGCATATACATACAACGTACACACAGATATACATATTTTTTATATATGCCCATAGATTTTCTTGACCATTTATTTTTATAAACAGGCTTTAAGCTTGCCCTCCCTTTTTCATTCTCTTACTCGTATTGGCAAGAAACGTGTGTGTGTGCCCATTATGTCTGTACAGAGAGGGAAAGAAGGAAGTCTGTGTATATATATAAAAATATATACTCTTTACCCAGTCTCAGCTGACTGTAATCCATAGGCCTCCACTCTTTTTCATTCTCTTACTCGTATTGGCAAGAAACGTGTGTGTGTGCCCATTATGTCTGTACAGAGAGGGAGAGAGAAAGAAGGAAGTCTGTGTATATATATATAAAAATATATACTCTTTACACAGTCTCAGCTGACTGTAATCCATACGCCTCCACTCCACACAGAAGCATTTATCTATCAGCAGGTCCCCTTTCATGTACCCTGCATAAATGCTGCAGCCATCCATTACAACATGACTAGGTCAGCAGCATTTAGCTCTTCTCTCCCCATGACCAGATGCTAAATTCCTTGCTGTGAAGCCAAAGAATGTCGAAGGTACTGTGTGGCCTGCTTGCAGCCACTCACTTTCTAACAAATACCTAAATGAAGCCTCCTCCTCTGTCAGGGTTTTCAATAAATGTAGTTCTATGGAGTCATGGTAATTTAACATGAGCTATAGCTTCAAAGCAGTGATGACAGGTATTTACAACCAACAAGTACAGCCCAATTTGGCCTTCTTTCACCTAAGTAAAATTGTAAATGTTCCTTCAGAGTGCTCCTGCCCAGACTGGCAGCAAGCATAATCATTTCATACACATTCATGCGATGCTTTAAGTGCTCCTCCCAAATCCCCAATCTCTCCTTTAAAACCCCAAAAGCAGCCTTGGGAGAAGCAGCATCTCCTGTACAAAGAAAGAATATCACACAGGGTGGCTCGTGTGGAACAAAAGTAGAGTAGAAGAGTGAATGAAAGCACCCAAGCGAGGATTGCAGCGTATGCTACAACAGCACATAAAACACCTTTTAAAAAAAAAAAAATCCTATCACCCCAGTTCCATACTACAAACTTACTCTCTTCTTGTTAAAAGCGTTTCAGTGAGAAAAATAAAGTTACTTTAAAAATGATGAGACTGGATTTCAGACAATGGGGAAATTCAGTCTATTAATCATTGAGTTAATCTACATATTCACCTTGAAAAAGTCCTGGATCAGGAGAAGGTCTATTAAAAAAAATACAGGGATTCAGCTGCCACCTTCCTCACTGAAAAAGCAATCAGAGGATGCCCCTTTTGAACCCTGCGTTAATAAAACTTATTAAATGCAAACCTGCACAATGTTATCTTAAAGAGGCTCATTAGCTTAAAAAAATTACTTGTCTCAAAATGTGCTTATTTCCACATAGGTGAAAAGGTGAGTTTTCAAAACACCAACTGCTGCAGCTTCTTATTTCAGCCCCATCAGGGCTGCATCTATATCTTGCAGTCCATCATGTCTCAATTATTTATGTAAACCACAGAGACAAATACAGATAGAAGTTATAATCACTATTGTGAGATAGGACAGCAACAGGGATCACTCATTCCAGTATGGTATGTAAGATTTCAGCCAGATAAGGCTATTATTATTCTGTCATATTTAAATTTTCATTTTCTACAGAGAAAGTAGGAACAGCCTCCCTGTCTCTCAACACTCAGAAAGAACATTCATAACTGTTCTTCTCACTGGAGTAAGGACTAGAAAAATCAGATAATCAGCAACAACAAAACCCAGTCAGACTCCCTAGTGGAGAATAGGGTCCAACTAAAAAGTACAGTTAATACCATAATACGATACACAAAGTAGGACCCCTCTCTGCATCTGAGTTTAAACAAGCACGTGTCAAAGATTCTGTTTCTCAGGATTCCTCATCCTGAGTCTGTATTAAAGCAATTAATCAGATGACCTTACAATCCAGCACTGTGAGGTACAAGCAGAACTGTTTTATCTGTCTCCCCAACTCCTGTAACACAAATGCACTGCACCCTTGAAAAGCTGTATATAACTCACCACTCCTCTCCTGGCAGAAAGACACGTAAGATTGTACACAAGGATTTAAGACACTTGTTAAAGCCCACCACATGCATGCACACACAGAAGTTTTTACATTTGTAATCTTTCCAACAAAAAGCCTTAGGATAAGGAAACTACAATTTTTATTTATTTATTTTTAAATAGCTGTTGTGATGAGATGAAGATACAAACCAAAGGGTGACTTTGCATTGCACTATTACAGCAACAAGCAGGTAATCATTGCTCATAAAACCTTTCCAGAATGATGGAATAAGCTGAAGGAAAAATTCAATGTGAGGTGGATTTCTCTAAACTCTCTCCCTTCACGGCAAAGGCATCCAAATGAAAAAATGTATACCAAGACCACTCTAAGGAGAAACTAAAGGGGTGTAAAGAAACAGGCAATCCAGACAAGGGGGAACTGAGCCACCTTCAACCAGCATGTTATCATCAATGCACAAGACAATTACATCTTATGAAAATATTGCCATCCCTTAACATACTGTGTTTTTCTAATAAAGTCAAAGTGACAGCCCTAAAGGGTTTATTCTCCTCAAGCATCCTCTCTCCCTGCTTCTCTTTGGTGATCTGGGCTTGCAACACCTCCATGACTCTGCAGCACAGAGCCACAAGTGTGTGTGCACAAGGCTCCAGTTTGCACTCCTGGTCCACCACCAGAAGAAAACACATTGCCCTAGTCCTAAGGGTCTTCCTACAGAGCTTGCTGCAGAAGTGGGACAGCCAACAGACCAGGACAGAACGGTCATTCCCAACAGACTGCAGAACACTTCAGATCTTGCAAAGTTCAAGGCATTCCTCAAAGAATTATCCTCTCATCATTCTGATGCATGATTGGCTACTTCCAAACACCTAAATTCAGTCTTTAGGCCAAAAGGGAGTATTATATTATCACAGGCCACTCCATCCTTTTTCCCTCTACCGAGACAATCTTTTGACACTTTCTAAAGCACGTTCTCTCAAAAAAAGGCATCTAGTCTTAGTCACCACTTTGACAGTGTGACGTCTCAGTCACCTCCACGAAAGCACAGTACCTTCGGTTTTCTCCAGCTTCCAACAAGTGGCTGCTCTGAAATCTATACAGTTAAAGAACCTTTCAAATACAATATTTTTACTATGAGAAGAAAACTAACAAGCAGATGAAAAAAACAGTCCCTCACTTTTTTTTTTTTTTTTTACGAGGAAATGAGAGAAGTCAAACTGACTAACTTCTCTGAAGTCTAATCCCTTTCCAGGCCTTGAATCATCTCTAACTTACACCTTGCCTAATTTCACTGAGTGAAAAGCCATGTATGTCCTTCTAGTGAAAGACCCACATGAAATTTCAACATACATGAGCAGCTGGGTGAAGCAGGGGAAAGCTACCAAAAGTCTAGAAGAGAAGTATGTCAGAGGTTTCACTGCATCCAGACAGAACCACTCATTGAACATGTCCGATACAGGCTGTCCAGGGAGAGGTATCACAGTGCCCATTTTTTGGTTCTATCTTGTCTCAGTAGCATGCTCTTCTTTACAAAACCAGCTGTTAAGCCAACAGGAAATGAGCCAATGCAAAATCTTGGTTGCGCAAACCAGAGGTGAGCACAAACCCTCCGCAACCACTTGCTTTTTTTAATCTCTTCCCAGTTTAGACTTCTCTCCCTGGGTATACAGATAATTCCCAGAGCAGACACTTTATGTCACATTAAATGACATTAATTTGCCAACAGCTATCTGTTCTGCTGCTTCACTCCGAGTGCATTATCTGCCCACAAGCGTTCATTTATGTCTATTTACAAAAAAAAAAAGATAGTAGCAAAATAAATCTTCTGGAACCATACGTGATGTTATTAAGCTTACAGACATACTCAGGGAACCTTTAAGGTAGTTTATAGACACATAAGATGCATATTGACTTGAAAGATGCCCTCAGAGAGTTTGTCCTATACAATTTCTTTTGTAGTGAGGAAAATGACAAGTACTAGTAATGTAGCACTACTGAGCTACTTGGTGTTGCACAGGCACCAAATGTCTGGGGTGACCAGGGAAGTGATGGACATATTTTTTCAGTATAAATACATCTTTTATAGTTTATTTACAAGCCAAACATAAACAGTAAATTATCTCTCAACATTCTTCCATTCGTTCTCCAATCAATCAGATCCATGAGCCTCTTGCCCAGCACCCAGCTTGGTCAGTAGTAGCTGCTTCAGAAGCCAGGAAAATAAATTATTGCTGTCACGAAGGAATATAGCACAAAGCACCCCCAGATATTCCTTAGCATTACAAGTAGAATATAGCTTCTGCCCCTGAACAGGAGGAAGAGGTTTAAGAGAATACTGAAATATCCTTAAATAATCATTTTTAAACACATACAAAAATCTTGCAACATTAAAAGAGGCCTCGAATCTGCTTATTACAGCTGGCTCATAGCCTCCTTCAGAGCTTCATAGAATTGCAATAGAATCACTCAACAGAAATCCATTAGGTCCACAATTGCTCCGCCAGCACAGCATTGTTCCCTACTGTACAACTTCTCCCAAGAATACTGTGAGGATTAATTCATTACAGCTTGTGCCATGCTTTGAAAGCACTCGGTCTACAGAAGAGCCAAGAGAATTGTTAGAAGGAGGACAATCAAATCCTAGTGATCACCTCTTTATCCCAGTAGGCCCTGTTTAGAGCAGCAATTTAGCCCAACAAAGAGAACAAATTCAAAACTAAATTCAATGCAACAAATGTGAAAGTGTCATGATAAGAAAGCAGTCACACAGGACAGAGGAATTTTTAAAATGGTTATTAACTTCTACTCCTTACCTAATATTGACTAATGCATGGGTCACCTTGCTTGCAGGCTCCTTCCATTGACCAGCATTGGTAGAAAGCCTTAGAACTGAAAGGAAAAGACAGTTAACAGCGCTGGCATAGAACCGGCAATTTTCTAATCCAAAATGTGAAAAAAAAATCTCCTTTCATGAGACAGCAGTCCAGGAACCACACCAGAGCAAAGGTAATCTTTAAGACAATCTGTGATCCAGGGCAGAAGTTCCTTTCAAAGCCCATCTGATAAATGTGAGGAACATGGAACAGGTGAGCAGAACAAGATAATGACTGGGAGACAAGAAGCAGAGGGGATAGAAGAGCTTAGGTCCTCCTGACTGTGATCATTACCGCACATTAAAGTTCATTTCCCCCAGAAACGGGACAGTGTTCCAGGTCTATGGTACCTTTTATTCTGGTGTTCTCCTCCAACAACTATTTATGCAAGGTTCCATCTGAGCTGTGGATGCGATTTAAACCCAACTCAGCAGTGATGGATTCTTTACCTCCCTGTTTATCTGGAATTGCAAGAGGGATTACATACCAGCCTAGGGAAAAACACTCCCTATAGGAATAAGGGTGTTGTTCTGTTGCACAGATGGTCTCTGACAGACTTGGGAGCAGATCTGAAAACATTCTGCAACAGGAAGAACTTCTAGGAAGTCAAATTCTTTTCTGATAGAGCACCCAAAATATTTCTTTACATCAGAATCTGTAGTGTTTCTGTGGTGTTATCTGCACGTCTCTTGGTAAGTATCAAAACAATAACAGACTCTGTAGCACATTTTTGTATTAATCTTCCATATTGCCTGAATAGAAGGGAATTTTTTATGAATTTTTATATAGAGTGTTTTTTGGAGGTTATATTCCACAAAAAGGTTCACCTTCGACTTAGAAGTGAAGGAACAGCACATCATCAGAACTTAGGATCATCTAGAAACACAGATGTCACAAGTGCATCCATAAGCACAGTGGCTGCATTCTCATGCCTATTATTGCATGAGAGAAGCTTTCAGTCCTGTATATATGGATAAAATTCAGATTCAGGACAAGAAAAATAAGTAATACCCAAAGCAACTAGATTTCACCTCCACTCCCAACGCAGACAGTTTCAGCTACATGAACAGGAAAACTAAAGGACAGAGTAGCTTTCTTATCTGTGCTAACAAGTGTCCCAAGGCTAGGGGACAGAATGGTGACTGTAGCCCCAGTGAGACAGATTGACAAGCCAAGGGAAGCTGTCAGGACACCTGGCTAAACTGTGGTTTTCATCAACTCGAGACAGTGCTTATCTCCTAGTGCTACCATTACATGTCATCTGCAGGAAAAAAAAGGCAGCTCTGAGTAACATTATTTTGTCAAACAGTAGGTACTGTACTTGAATATTTGAAGTAATGTATTCACAGAGTTTCCATTCAGGCATCTGCAACATTAATTCAAAGGGGTTTGCTCTGTGTTGTAGCAGGATGGAAAACATTCATGTGACAAATGAATTGTTTCAACAGGTCAGACGTGCCTATCGCAGCCCAACTGAGTGCGTTATTCTTCCATTCCACTTCCTTTCAGCTTCCACAGGGACCGGGTTTGAAAAACTACTGACTAGTAAAAGCACCTCATCTTACTAGCTTCAATTCTTGGGAGTAAGAATGGGTTAGCAAAAAAATCTCACGTGCTCAGAGGACACAAAAATGGCCAGGTGAACCCTTATATAAAACCACAGGAAGTTTGTACAAAAGGGCAGTTAATTTTTGCTTGCAATTGGAGGGAGTATTCAGCTACTTTTATTTAGGTGAGGATGGCTCTCTCTCATGTCAGAAGGGTATTCCCTCTCATGTCTGAAAGAGTACTGTGCCCAGCTCTCTCCTACTACCTTTTAACTCCCCTTATATACTTATATTAACTCCTGTTGTTCATTGGGTGATCATGCTGAGAAGGGAGCAGGGGGTGAATGGAAGAAAGGTCCTTCTAGAACAAAGGAAACAAAGAACACAGCTGTATTCTTTTCTTCACAGCTTCAAGCATGCAGGTACTACACTAGCGCTGCTGCAGCTACCCTTGGCTCCTGTGTATACACTGCCTGATTATGCTTCCACGCATTCCTTGCTCTCCTTTGTTCCTCTTTTTCCTGCTGGGTGTCACTTGGTGGCATCCAGCATGCCTCTCTCTCTATGAAGGATAGCAGATTCTCCCTGTTTTGCCAGTAGGCACATTCTTCAGTCCAGTGATGCACTTGTCATTGCAAGCAGGTTTGTGAGGGCTGTTTTCTTGGTTTGTTTTGGCAATGAGTACAGCAGATGTGATTTGTCTAGCACAGCAAGCTTCTTGTTATAAGTTTCTCAAATTCTTTTCCAAATTCTTGTTTGCACTAAGTGCTCTCTGTGCTGGTTGGTTCTATAGCGTGTACCTGTTCTCAGACCTGAAACTGTCAAATGTGATAGATGCAAACTACACCAAGATGCATGAAATACCACAGACCTGGTTGTGCCAACAAATTTATATTTCCAACCACAGTAAATGGCTGCTAGAGAGACAGTGAGTCTGTTCCTGTTTTGGGGTTTTTTTTTGACAAAAAAAAAAAAAGTATCCCTTGAACAAGTTTAGTCCTCTTCCAGTTATTAATTTACCAAACATGTTCTGTACACAAAACACATCCACCCACCAAGACAAACATCAACAGCAGGTGGACAGGAACACCTGGCATAAACCTCCCTCTACCACCACCCTCACTTCTAAGTCAACAGTATTCCTGACCAGTCAAGAGGTACTCACCCATAGAATAAAGGTTATCAAAATTCTGATGCATCCGAATGATTTCATAATACAGCTCATCATAGCTGCTGGGAGTGGGGAGAAAGGTGTCTCCGTAAGTGATGAACATGTTGAACAGGTTCACAACCTATACAAGGAAGTGAAAAGAATACAACAGGAGTATTTACAAAAAAAATTTACTCTGCAACAGAAACAATACAAACGATGACCAAAACCTTCAAAGAAATAACTCTCAGTTGCTTTACACAGTATTACATTACTGCATTGCTTTATCTATTATTTTCCTTATAGTACAGAAGAGACAGACAACAAGCTTAAATACTATCGTATCTGGGGCCAGGAAAACAGATTTCTATTATTTTGTATACAAAGGGCCACAGAACAAGAAAAAGCATTACCAAATCTGGAAAACTGAATTAAGCCTTTCCTCACACAGACCTGTTTATTTCAACGAGCAGACCCTACAATGAGTCCAAGCACTGCCCCTTCCAAACATCTAGCAAAACCAACCACAATGATATTCCTCATCTTTGTGGCCTTGTTCTGGTATCTCCTTACCAGGCCAGAAATCCTGGATTCTTTCCTAGGATTCAGCCAAGATTAAGTTGTTTAAAGTAAGAGGATTTGCTTTGTCTGTACTCACCATAAGAGCAAGGGTGAAGATGTTGTGCTTCGCCAGCAACACAGTCTCATTAGACATGAGGAACTTCAACAAGTTGATCAAAGCTAGTAGAAAATAATATGGATTCTTTAAAGAAAATTAAAAGCAAAGCCATTCTCAACAAGTCACTTAAATACAGGTGCCTTTTCACTATCTAGTATAAACTAACCTAAATGCCAGCTTCTCACGTCTCAGAAATATATCAATTTACCTGGGGTGGGGTGATGGGGTGGGGCTAAAGTACTGTGCTGGTCAGGTAAGTGACAGCTATTTTACTGTCCCACATTTACTCTCCTTCACTGACTTCCCAATCAAATCTGCTCAGGCTCAAGGTAAGTTGCTTGTTAGCTTAGTCAGTTCACAGGAGATTTTTCTATCTGCCAGATCATGAAGTGAGCCTGAGGTTAGAGAATCCCACTGTCTAGTTTCTGCTTCAGACATCACCAACATGATGTATGTGTAGTCAGCCCCAAACTGTCACTCTTGTTGATACATGCAGTTAAAATAAAAAGTAACAAAAAATAACATAAAAACATGGCATAGTTTTTCTGTAGCACTGTGTCAATGCTGCTGCAATGGTACAAGGAAGGGTATAGTACCTTATTGTGTCAGTTATCTAGGCTGTACAGTGAAGACTACAGATCTGGTTCACACTTGTCTTAAGAAAACAACAAAAGCTCCTTCTGGAACCACCCAAAATCAGTTAGTGATAGTAGGAATTAACAAAAAGGATGGCTAAAAGAGCTTTAATCAAACAGACTTTACAATAAACAATTGTATTTCATACACTTGAATAAAACGAAAAGTTCTTTATCTTGTTGTTTCTAGTTCTTGAAAATTTCCAAAAATAAAACTATTTTTTTCTGCATTGTAGCTGCTCAGGGCTGAAAGCTGATGCCTGCCTAGGACAGATTCTTAATTTATTCTCTGCTCTGAAGTCAGCAGATTTCAAGACTTAAAACATCTGAATTAGACAGCCTGCAAAGTCAAGCCAGAATGCTACACAGACTGTCTAAAAAAGGTGTTTAATTACCTACTAATTGGTAACTACATCTAACAGAGTAATGCCAGGCGTGGGTCAGGGCAATCCCAAGCACAAATACAGGCTGGGAGGAGAATGGATTGAGAGCAGCCCTGAGGAGAAGGACGTGGGGGTGTTGGTTGATGAGAAGCTCAACATGAGCCGGCAGTGTGCACCTGAGGCCCAGAAAACCAACCATGCCCTGGGCTGCATCAAAAGAAGAGTGACCAGCAGGTCAAAGGAGGTGATTCTCCCCCTCTACTCTGCTCTTGTGAGACCCCACCTGGAGTACTGTGTCCAGCTCTGGGGCCCTCAGCACAGGAAAGACATGGACCTGTTGGGGCAGGTCCAGAGGAGGGCCACAAGGATGGGTCAGAGTGCTGGAGCACCCCCCACACGAGGAGAGGCTGAGAGAGTTGGGGCTGTTTAGCCTAGTGGAGAGAAGGCTCCGGGAAGACCTTATAGCAGCCTTCCAGTACCTGAAGGGGGCTACAGGAGAGATGGGGAAACACTCTTTATCAGAGAGCACAGCAATAGGATGAAGGATAATGGTTTTAAGCTGCAAGAGGGTAGATTTAGACTAGACATTAGGAAGAAATTTTTCACTGTGAGGGTGGTGAGGCACTGGAACAGGTTGCCCAGGGAAGTTGTGGATGCCCCATCCCTGGAGGTGTTCAAGGCCAGGCTGGATGAGGCTTTGAGCAACCTGGGCCAGTGGAAGGTGTCCCTGCCCATGGCAGGGGGGCTGGAACCAGATGATCTTTAAGGTCCCTTCCAACCCTAACCATTCTATGATTCTATGACTACTCTTGATTTTTTTATAGGTTCACCTAGAATTTATTAATCTGTTCTTCCTCCTGTTACACACTGAGTAACCTGCAAGAAAACCAACTCTAGTTTGGGAGAACCCCATAGCAAATAGAGAACAGACCATTCATCTTAGCCCAAAGGTACAGGCCATGAAATGAGAGTAGATAAAACATAGGGAACAGGAATGCGATAAAGGCAAAATCTAGATACCCTTCCCCTCCCTCTCTTCAGAATTACAGAGTATTCAGAAATAGTAAAACCAAAAAACCTACAGGAAAAATACAGATGTGAAAAGACTGCTAAGATCTGTAATTAAACAAAATTGTCAGATTCTGAATACAGTCCTGCAACCACTACCTTCCAATGATAGAAATTCATCAACAGGATCAAAAGTTTATATTTGCCCCCCAAAAGGGAAGTCTACAGTCTATGTGAGGGTATTTATTCATCACAGACAGCAGCTACTTCAGTTTAATCTACCAGCTGGTGGCATGATGCTGAACTGCAAACCAGAACAAAGTTCTCTACAAACTCCAGACATGCAAGTGATTTATCTTTCAGAGCTACTCCAGGATTTAACAATCAGCAGCAGCACCTCTCCCTTCCATGACAGCGGCCCACCTCACGAAGCAGATATACCAAAACCTTTTCAGTCCTGCCACAGAACTCCCCATACCATCATCACCTCATCAGAGTCAGATGCCTGGGACCAAAAGCAGAGCCTGGATTCCACAATAATCCAGGCTCTGGAAATATTCCTGTCATATTTTTCTGTAAAACAGGCGTTTCAAAACAAAGAAGTAGCAGGTACAGATGGGCTCTCCACCAGCCAGCTAAAAACAGGTTTCCAAGGTAACCGAGCCTCCACAGCAAAGGAGAGTCTCCCGCAGTCAGTGCTTTGGACCGAAGACAGCTGCCCTGCATCGCTGTTACAGCAGCTCACTGTCCATCTCTCTATTTAATAGTTATAAGCACAGTTTTATCTCTTTCCTAACCACACAAATCCACGCAGCCACATCTTGTGACCAGGCACTGCTGTTGAACTACTAGCAGTGGGGCTTCTGAACGCACAATAGCAGTGCTCTGTATTTTCTATAACAAGTTGTGTGAAGCTTCTTCTTCATCCCATTGCCTCTCACTCTCCCAGCAGAACCCTGCTGAAAGGCCTTTGGCAGAGGGTGGTCACACAGTATGATAAGAAGCCACTGAACATCCAAACACAGTGAACATGAAAGCTGCCCATGGTGAGGAGACACTATCTTTTAAAGAACGAGTGTAACCATCACTGTCTAGGGCACGAGCACTCACCGACCAATGGGGCAAGTACGCTACAATTGCCCACTGCAGTATTTCTCAGACACCTCCCTGAAGTACTTGCACTGCTCTAGATTGATGACAACACTTGAAGAACTGTTGCTCTGTTCTACCCCAAAAACAGCTCCGACACTTGTTCCAGCCATTGTGATGAATTTGCTCATGCTTAATTTTCCTGTTCCAGTTACAAAGAAGAGATTACTACTGCTTGAAATCAATCTTCATACCTAAATATATATCTATACCTGTGTTATAACTCATTCACAGCCGATCTATGCTGTTCCTGCCCTAAGAAACAGGAAGGAGAGGGACATGCTTCACATGAAAAAGATACTCAGTGCTGGGCTCAGGGCTGGTCAGAAGAGCTAATCCACCAGGTTTACAGTCACTGTGTACACTGCACAGACAAATTTATCCAACCGTCTGGAAGCTACACCTTCCTAAAAAAGTTGCAGTGCTCCTAATTAAGATATACACCATCAGTGCTCGAAGAGCAACCGATCTTTTTCCACGCCAGCACATTCTGCACCAGCCTCTGCTCAAGTGTCTCTAAGGAACAGGACCACTGTGGAAAACAAGCCCTTAAATCTATGCATACCTGTGTCTCCATAGTCTGCTTGTAAGGCAGACCCTGCACTGAAAATGAAGACAGCTATGCCCTTGAGTTTTCAGGATTAACAACTTTTAGATCCAGCTTCCTATGCCCAGTGCCCTTCAGTGACAGTTGCACACACAAAGTAAACCCCTAGAGCAAAAGTCCAACTGGCTGACCACCCTTCCGCCCCGGAGCTCCAATGGGGCACAGCTGCTGCTGCTCCTGAGCAACCTGAAGCCAAACCAAACGTGTCACTTTTTCCCCTCCTGCAACCAACTGCTCTCCTCTCATAGCTCATCTGCAGGCTGCCCTCTCACACTAGCCAGGAAATTTTCCATGTTTGTTCCCAATGGAGGAGCAGTTCAATCTCTCAGCTGCACAGGCAGACAGAACTGTGGCCCTCGCTTGGGCTCAGCCACATTATCCCAATTTGAGCTTCAGGATTTAACAGTGATGGGTGGTTTGGATAGGAGATCTATTTCAGCATTAACTGGGAAACAGCAACATTTTTACAGTAGCCTCTTTTCTGAAGCCTGTTTTCTAAAGATATCTGTTTTCGGTATCCCTTACCAGGACACAATACATTCACTGTGGTAAGTCTTGAAACATCTATAATTTTACAGTGCAATAAGTGCCACTAGAACTTCTTTAGCAACAAAAGGAGGAGGGTGTAACCAAACTAAACTAGCTGCCACCAGTATTTGCATGCAAGCTCCTCATTTTCTGGCCTGAGCTAAGCACACTGGCTATGCTTCTTAAATCAACAAGAAGAGAATATAGCCTTGAACACCTACATTTACAGCCTCAAAACCAAGCAGAAAAGCATGTTGAGTGGACACTTAAATTGGACATTAAGCCATATGACTGGCTGTACATGAAAGCGGTGTAAAGCATCCCAATAGGTTTTTAGATAGGTTTTTAGGCAATTTTCTCTCCCAAGGATTATTATAGCCAAAGGATGAAAAGTGACATCACTAGCTTTTACAGATACCCTCCCTGCTTTTTGAAACTGAAATGACTGCAGTGAAAGAGGTCCTTAGCTCTGCCACCACACAGCTGCTTCTCAGGACAGACACTTTCCCTTATCAGCTCATGAGGCCAGCCTGTCTACTGAGGAGTGTGGTGGGTTAACCTTGTCTGGATGCCGGGTGCCCACCAGGCCCCTCCATCACTCCCCCTTCAGCAAAATAAAGGGGGAGAATAAGATGAAAAACTCGTGGGTCAAGATAAAAGCAGTTTAACTAAAGGCCAAGGCCATGCACAGAAACAAAAGGAAAACAAAGATGTTACTCTCTGCTTCCCCTCAGTAAGCAATGTCCAGCCACTTCCCCGGAAAGCAAAGCATCAGTGTGTGCAGCAGCTTCTCCTGGAGACAAAGGCAGCAACGAACGACCCCTCCTCCTTC